>NC_133651.1:176290563-176590563 GCF_009905375.1 Apium graveolens
ATAAATAATTGTATTTTATTTAACTATTTATAAATAAAATTAATTGATTAAATGAATTAATCAACTAATTAAATATATAAATAATCAATTAAAATACATTATAAATAATTAAAAACAAATATGGATTTTTGAAAAGAATAAAAGAAAATAATTTTTGAAATTTAAAATAATTAAGACAATAATTTTCAGGATTTAAAATAATAAGTAAATGATTTTTAAAATTAAAATAATTGATTTTTGGAAATAAGGAAAAGGAATGCTGAAATATTTTTAAATCAAAATTGCAGAAACAGAATTCAGAAATGGCAATAGGGGTTTTTGGGATCAAACCCGGGTCAAATGACCGGGTTGAAACCGGGTTAGGGAAACCAACCGGGTCGGGAAGAACCCCAACCGGTTTCTGGGCAATCCCCAGATTTCGGCGTGTCTTCGCCGGACTCCGGCGAATCCCAACCCCCCCCCACACAAATAGCTCCCCTTCCTCCATTTTCGATCCAAAAACATCCTAAACCCTCTTAACAATTCAGTCATAGCCACAAACGCAACAGCAACTCCCCGGACCTCCGATTCCGTCCAATACTCCATAAAAACCGGCGAGGAGCTTTCGGTTTCCGACCAAACACCGAAAACCTTCAATCCTCAACCAAAAATCCAGTTTCAATTACGAAAACGTAGCTCAGAACATCTATAATCTGCTCAGATCATCAAAATTAACCACAACTTCTCATATAATCCAAAAATCGAAAATTAAAATAACCAAAAACCAATAACTCGACTATATATTTCTGGGAGTAAAATAAATCAACTGAACATATAAATTGATTCTCCAAATCATTTTGAAGCTATCCGTAACTTCAAAATCAATCAAATATTAACTGAAAATCAAAAACGAATTTGAGCCAAGAATACCAAAAATCGATTTTACGATATGTTTTACCTTAGATTCTGAAATTGGTATCAATAGAAAGCTCTCATCAAGAGGATGATTTTGATTACTAGAACACTTGTTTTGGTTTCCTG
The DNA here is from genome assembly GCF_009905375.1 of Apium graveolens. Classification (NCBI taxonomy): domain Eukaryota; kingdom Viridiplantae; phylum Streptophyta; class Magnoliopsida; order Apiales; family Apiaceae; genus Apium; species Apium graveolens. The sequence continues at coordinate 176,291,584 of NC_133651.1, forward strand.
GATCGATCAATATCATGAATTAAAGTTTATGCAGAAAATTTCACTCCTAAAATGTTCTTGATTTTTTTACGAATTTTCAGAAAACTTTAATAAAATAAATGAATAAAAATTCAGTTTCCAGCCATTTATATTTTCTGAGAAATAAATACCCAAAATCAATTTATAGTGTTTTTATTCCCATAATTAAAAAATTAGGCCCAAAAATACCAATTACGGGGAATAATTTTAAAAGCGATAAAATATAAAGTTTGTATCGAAATTTCCTGAAATTTGTGAATAATGCAAAGATGCAGAAATACTGGGTATTTAAAACACGAATGATTTTATAAAAATAAAAACGTAAATTTTGTGGGATTTAATGTCCCGGTAGGGTCCCAGTCCGATGATTTTTGAAAAACTGATATGAAACCTAAATTAACAGAAAGCACCGAAAACACATAAAATACATATAATTGCACATAAAACGAGATAAAATCGAATACCTCGATAAAGACGCACATAAATACGAATCTAGATTATAGATCGATTCATATAAATGAAGTTTAAAAACGTAACGTGTATTCTATTGGGTCATATCGGATCCGAAAATACATTACTTAGCCGGTAAGTAACTATGAAAACGATACAATTAAATATCAGATTTGGATAATTATCAAGGTCGGGCTTCTTATAAAGCACCTTACAAGAAAATAACGTAAAAATCCTGTCTCTTGAGAATACGGGTTTTACAGATTTATTAATATGTCTATTGTATTGAAAATTTTGCGTCGGGACGCGTACGGGTCAAACCGTAATCCGGATCGAAAAAGTTAAAACACGAAAAATGTCCGAAATTACCAGATTAGGTTATGAAGGAGTTTTCGAAAGAGTTTCGGGCTGTAAAAATGTAAAAACGGTTGAGGTTGGACGATTCCCCGTGTTATAAAATAGTTTTATAAAATCTCAGAAAATACTTAATAAATACATAAATTATTAAAAAATCATATAACAATCTAAAAATTACCAGAAAAATATTACAGTTATCTATATTTTATTCTAGACATATTAAAAATTAAAATACTCAAATAATATCACATATTAACATTCAAACATCAATTTCAATTATCATATAATTCACTAAAATTCACATAAATTCACATAAACAATTTCAAATAATAATACTAATAATATTTGAAAATATGGAATATTACAATCTACCCCCTTATAAGGATTTCGTCCTCGGAATCAGCAGAAGAAAGCACTAAGGGTCTTGTTATCAACTTTCCAATTCCAAATATCCTCAATCTTCCATAATCTCAAATAAATCTTGTATTTCTTGTATAATAAAACTTTTACACGAGCTTCACTGTGCACCACTGTTCCATCCACAACCTTTGATCTATTTCTCAATAGAATCACTTCTTCTGATTGCGAGAAAGAAGAATAGAGAGAAAGATAAAGAGAAAGAAAAGAAAGAGTGATAGAGAGAAAAATAAAGAAACAGATTGAATTCGCTATATGTCACTGATATTTTAATTGCACCGCAGTCCACTTTTGCTCTTGGCAATCCCATCACATAACACTGCTTTGACTTGACCAGGATAACTCAGCTTAACTTGATTGGCATACCTTCGAATGTTTGGGATGATAAAATCATGGAATTTCAAAAAGAAAGGAAGTTGATACCATAACGGGACCAAAATTTGAATTTGAGAAAAAGTATTGTTGAAATAAAAGAGTACCTGAGAGATCAATATGATCAAACGAACTTGGTATTGCGTGCCAAAATCAAGACACTACTAAAGGTTGTTAGCCTTCATGTATTCACAACACACACAAGTGATGGTGTCCCATCCAACTCCTATCAGACAGACATGTATACCTTGTGTTTCCTATAATTAGGGTTGTTCATCTCAGTCAGAATAAAAGAATATCAAAGGAATCCAAAATCAAATGAATAAAACTGAAAAGATTTCAATGCTGATATTTCTGAAGGAAATGAAATCCAGAGAACAAAAATTCTGGCACAAAATGACTAAACGGGTGTTAGGGATTATATCCTCTAACAGATATTTCTTTTTGAGAGAGATCAAAAGAAGTTATAGAAAGAGAAGGTATTACCAAAGCCTTAATATTTATCTTTTGTTTGGACTCTTCAGTTGACTCACCATCTGAATCTAGAACTTCTTCATCTTCCAAGGATATCCATAATCTTCATCATCGTCAAATCGTAGTAGCCTCAGAAGATTCCACAATAAACGTTTCCAACTGCCAAGAGTTTTGTCCAGCTCAACACAACCATCTCAAACGAATGCGCCTATCTTAACTTATTCGTTGGTACTATATCCAATAGTCCAACAGGAACTCGATATGAGCTCAAGCATCCTCACATAGCTATACACACTCCTACACACTCTCGTCTCCAGTTTACTATAACCTCAGCTCTGATACCAACCGTAACACCCCCAAATCCGGGGACAGAGGATTTGGTCGTCACGATGAAACCTCAATCCAAATTAACCTGTTAAATCAATAATTAAATTCTAGAGGAAGATATTTATCATTTATGACCCCCAAACTAATCCAAGATCTTTTAAGGTTACAGTTCTAAAAACAAGATATCCAAATTCCATAAATAATTTTTCACTTTCTTTTAAAACTCTTTTCAATATATTCCAACTCAAAACTAAACCCACTAGTATAACTTCGAAATGAAGCATACTAGGCCCAAATAAAATATACAACTATAATATAATATAATATAAACAATTTTACACAATAAAACTTACACTAGTTCGCAAACCCTGGACCAACCACCTTTCAAAAGCTTCTTCTTTGCTTCCTCGAATTACGCGGCTAAACAGCGCAATCTAATCCTCACTGGAGGTTAAATTTAAAAACTGGCAAGTATGAGATAAAGAAATGCTCAGCAAGATCATTATAGTAAATATCGGGTCATTTTGATATAAAACCGACATTTGCAATAGCGCAGAACATTTTAAAATCATAATTGCAGAAACAGAAAATTTATTAAAGAATCGGATAATTGTTTCTCACTATATTCAAAACTCTTCTTGATATTTTCGAGCAAAATGCTTCAGCAATCCTTTGAATCTTGACGAGAATAAAACTCGTAAAACTGTGTTTACGGAAATATCATAAACAACAATAACAAGAAGCAATGATTATGGATTGAATCATAAACTTTATTCAAAACCAAACTCTTGATATTAATACTCATTTTGTTGTCATAACAATTTAGATATCAATCCAAATTTTGATTCTCACAACATCCCATACTGAAGTCAACATCAATCATCTATACTAATACCACCTTTGATATTTAACATCAAAGTAATTATCAGCATAGATCATAAACTGAATCAAAACTGCATTTTATCATTAATCCAAAACAGAAATAGTAGATAAATCATTTATTCTATGAATATCAAAACAATTTAGAAACAACTGTTCAGATTGGAACCAATTATATTTCATGCTATTTTTGATGATCAGTCACGAAACAGCACCGATATCCCGCAGCCTTACCGTAAATATAGGTACTACCCGTATCCCGCAGCCATACGGTACCTATAGGGCGCCAGAAAAGGAATATGCTCGCCTTAAAAGATATTACAGCTGGACCGATATCTCGATCACCTACGCTGTAACCAGTAACCAGTAACCATTCCAATCTTAAAACCTTTTTATTGAAAAAGTAGCCAAATCAATCGACATTCTAAATAATTTTTATTTCCCCATTCACTTGGGCAGGAATACTCGCAATAAAATCATCTTTCTCAAAATCCAAAACATTTATAAATCCAGTAATTTGATAAGTAAAATCACTTAGCTATTCTGAACATAGAATAGCAGAAGAATGCTTGCATAAACAAAATCAGTTAATTCAACGATATGTAAAAATTTACCTATTCTGAACTGAGAATAGGGAACACACTACTTGTATGATAAGATTCAAAATAAATAACTTGAACAATAAGTGAGGATACGTATACTTGCCTTTGGGATTTAGTAGTTAGTCACACTCGTAAAAACGCATTTATTCTGACATTCTCACTCAAAACATCACCGCCTTTCTTTTCAATATTTTACTGATATGCTGCTCCCGCGATTTCCAGAAGCCAGATATCCAATATTCCATCTCATTCCATATCCAACGTCTTCTCTTGATCAACTCGAACGATCCGCATCTATAATTAAAAGATATAGCTTTAATCGTCTAAACGATAATAACTCAACGAACTGCGCGTCAAAACCCTAATGTCTACCCATACGATAGCCCACACATAAAGGAAACAGTCAAACACAAGACTCTTGACCCACATACGCACATAATTCATATAGCACGTAAGCACATAACTCATGTATCACATAATTCATATCACTCACGCCTTGGTTCGTCAAAAGGTTCGACTCGATACGTTTAAAACTGAAATCGGGTCAATAACAGTATTTATCGATCAGATACCGACTCCAAAGGACTCATAAATCAAATGACCTTGCTATACAAAAGAAATTAGGTCTCAAAAGAATTTTTATTGAAATCGTAACGTTTTTCTGAGTCTATACACGTTCGTTTCGTATTAAACGGGCGAACGGTTTATTTATTATGAATAAAATAAGAATAATTAGGAATAAATCAATTAATAATAATATTAATTGATTTTTAAATACCAAAATATAATTTTTTAAAATCTTAAAAACTATTTTTAGGAATTATTTGAATTAATTATAAATAATTGTATTTTATTTAACTATTTATGAATAAATTTAATTGATTAAATGAATTAATCAATTAATTAAATCTATAAATAATCAATTAAAATAAATTATAAATAATTAAAACAAATATGGATTTTTGAAAAGAATAAAAGAAAATAATTTTTGGAATTTAAAACAATTGAGAAAATAATTTTTAGGATTTAAAATAATAAGTAAATTATTTTTAAAATTAAAATAATTGATTTTTGGAAACAAGGAAAAGGAATTCTGAATTATTTTTAAATCAAAATTGCAGAAACAGAATTCAGAAATGGCAGTTGGGGTTTTTGGGATCAAACCCGGGTCAAATGACCGGGTTGAAACCGGGTTCGAGAGACCAACCAGGTCGGGAAGAACCCCGATCGGTTTCTGGGAGTTTCAACCAGGTCGGGAAGAACCCCGACCGGTTTCTGGGAAATCCCCAAAATCCGGCGGGTCTTCGCCGGACTCCGGCTAATCCCACCCCCACCAAAACAGCTCCCCTTCCTCCATTTTCGATCCAAAAACATCCTAAAACCTCTTAAAAATTCAGTCATAGGAACAAACTCAACAGCAACTCCCCGGACCTCCGATTCATTCCAATACTCCATGGAAACCGATGAGGAGCTTTTGATTTCCGGCCAAACAACGAAAACCTTCAATCCTCAACCAAAATTCCAGTTTCAATTACCAGAACATAGCTCAGAACATCTATAATCTGCTCAGATCATCAAAATCAACCACAACTTCTCATATAATCCAAAAATCGAAAATTAAAATAACCTAAAACCAATAACTCGACAATATATTTATTGGACTAAAACAAATCAACCGAACACATAAATTGATTCTCCTAATCATTTTGAAGCTATCTGTAACTTCAAAATCAATCAAATATTAACAGAAAATCAAAAACGAATTCGAGCCAAGAACACCAAAAATCGATTTTGCAATTTGCTTTACCTCAGATTCTGAAATTGATATCAATAGAAAGCTCTCATCAAGAGGATGATTTTGATTACTAGAACACTTGGTTTGGTTTCCTGGATCGATCAATATCATGAATTAATGTTTATGCAAAAAATTTCACCTCCAAAATGTTCTTGATTTTTTTATGAATTTTCAGAAAATTTTAATTAAATAAATGAATAAAAATTCAGTTTCCAGCCATTTAAATTTTCTGAGAAATAAATACCCAAAATCAATTTAGAGTGTTTTTATTCCCATAATTAAAATAATTAGGCTAAAAAATACCAATTACGGGGAATAATTTTAAAAGCGATAAAATATAAAGTTTGTATCGAAATATCCTGAAATTTGGGAATAATTTAAAGATGCAGAAATACTGGGTATTTAAAACACGAATGATTTTATAAAAATAAAAACGTAAATTTTGTGCGCTTTAATGTCCCGGTTTTATGGATTAAAAGCTAAGGTATATAATTGTTGTATTTATTTCTAAGGAACGTGAGCTTCGAGGTTTGATTTGACTGCTCTTGTGTTCGTGACTCAATATGCCTTACAAGATGCATACGTACCTTGCTGAGTGCCAAGGATCAAGTCAAAAAATGTAGTTCTGATTTGTGGGGTGAGGCCCCTTATATAGATGTCAGGAGTCCTTGAATTGGACTTGGGTTAGGAGACTTGGTGAGCAAGTCTCAGAATTAGAATGGACTTTGGAGTCCTAAGAAGTAGGGAGCTGATTCCTTATCCCACCAGGTTCCTTGGAGGCCAATCTACAAGGTTTTATTTCTCCATTAGGACTTATCTTGTCAGCTGAATTATCCCATATTAATTAATTATGAAATTAATTAATATTCAAGGTTTTGGGACTTCTTTATTCTATCAGGCCTGATCTGGTCCATCGGGCCTGATCAATTGTGTTAACCTTTTTGGTCTGAATATCATACATCTTCTTATTGGGCTTTATACCCCAAATCATATGTAATTAATATGACATTAACTGCGTAATCAGGATTTATTTATTCCCTATCATTTGCCCCCCAACTTTTGTGAAACAGTGACTAGGTTTCGCAAAAGTTAAGTTCATTCGTTCCCTTACAGGGTATCGTTTTACGTAAAGTGTGGAGCGACCTACACATTCACAACGATCTTCTTTAATCCCTATTATTTAGGAATTATCTTGATTTCCAGGAATTTTCCCTGAATTATGGGATTTTTCCCTTAATTTAAGGGTTTACCCTTAATTTTCTGGATTTTTCCCTTCATTCTGGGATTTATCCTTAATTTTCTAGATTTTTCCCCTTAATTCTGGGATTTATCCATAATTTTCTAGATTTTTCCCTTAGTTCTAAGATTTATCCTTAATTTTCTGGATTTTCCCTTAATTCTGGGATTTATCCTTAATTTTCAGAAAATATTTTAAGGAATTTACTTGAATTTCCTTTTTTTTAAGATTTTTCTTCCCTCTCTTTTTTTTCTTTTCTTTATTTCTCTTTTTTTTCTCTTTTTTCTCTTTTTTTTATACCTGGTTCGACCAGGAATCCTGTTCGGCCAGGATCCTGGTCGAATTAACCTTCTAATTGCCCTGGTCGACAAGGTTTCAAGGAGGAGCACTTCGAGCAGAAATCCTGGTCGAATTTCAGCCAGGATTTTCACCCCATATGTTTTTTTATGCATTTCGATCAGATTTTTAATCCTTTCAGTCAGGATTCCCCATTTTTTGACCGAATTAACCACTCTTTTAAGCCCAAGTCGAAGCCAATTCGACCTCAAGCATTTTGACCAGAACTTCCTTATGATTTCTTGTCGAATTGGGTCTGGTTCTGATCGGTTTATCCACTTTTTCAGTCCTGGTCGTAGCCATTTTGACCTCAATTATCCGACCAAGAACATAATATTAGTTCTGGTCGAATTAAGTTAGAAAATCAACTTTTTTCCCTATCTTCCTGGGCTTTGTTTTTGGGCCATCTTCCATTAGCTGGGCCTTTTTCTAGGCTTATATTTTGAAAAATATTTGGGCCTCAAGCTGGGCTTTTCCCTGACCTAAATAGGCCTTTATCCTTCAATTCAAACATTTGGGCCCTTCCCTGGGCTTGATACATTTTCTGTCATGGGCCTTTACAGGGTTTTTAATATCCCAGGCCCATTTAAACTTGGGTTGGGCCTTAATCCTTAAGCCTAACTTCCAAAATATTCTGGATTTTCTAAACTCTTCCAGATTTTTCCAAATAATATCATAATTTTCTAAAAAACTTTCCAAGATTTTCTGGAACATTCCAGATTCTTCCATTTTTGGGCCCAAATGGGCTTTTCTAAGGCCCAATTTCCTTCTTTTTGGCTATATAAGGGTGGGAAGAGAGTGTGATTTCCTCACACTTCTCATTTCATTCCTACTCAAACTCCTTCCTCTTCTCTCAACACTCTCAACATCCTTCTTTCTCTAAGAGTTTTCTGGTCTCTTCATTCTTTAACAATGGCAGACAAAGGTGCTGAGAGGGCGGCCAAGATTGCCTTGGCTTTATAACGAGGTAAGGGTGTCGAGATCCGCTCTTCTTACATGTCTTTGATTGATATGATTAATACTAGGGAGATGAATATCCCTCCACTGCTCATCTCGACTCTTTTAATCATTGTAACACTTGGCACAATATTGATTATGATAAGTTAAATGCACGTTATAACGTTCGTCCTCCCCTTAGGCTAGTTCCAGTTTCTGGTGGCGACCGTACTTGTCACTGGAAACCCAATACTCTTTTCATTTACACAGATGCCCTTGATGTTGGGCTTAGTTTTCCTTTTCATCCCTTCATTCCTCACCTCCTAGCTGATTTGCAAATTAACCCATGTAAGCTTCCTTCAAACGCTTGGAGGAACATCTTATGTTTCATGGTTTGTTGTCTTAGGGGAGGTTTTCCCTTATCTGTAGCTATCTTTAGGAAGGTTTTTTAATGTTACAACAGTTCTTCTGGTAATTGTGGTTGGGTCTATGTTAAACAAAGGCCCAAGTGTAAGCATATTTTTAACAGTGCCTCCATTCTCGACAATAACCAAAATTGGAGGAATAGTTTCATCGGGTTAAGGTGGGAGAATGGTGACTGGGGCACCCTCTTCAGATCTTCCTTCGGGAAGGTTAGCGATGGTAGCCTCAAATTCATTCACTTAACCCCCGAGGAAACTATCATTTATGATAAGCTTACTCGGGATGATGGTGACACTACCAGCTGGACTCTTTTAGAGGAGTTCTCCCTCATCCACGTGGGGCTATCGTCTGTTTCTCAACAGGATATTTTTCTTCCCTTCTCATTTTTATTTTATTTCATGCATTATTAACACCACTTATTTTTTTTTTGCAGCTACTAAGAAGATTAACGAGGATAATGTGCCTCTCGTTGAGGAGACTTCCAGGATGAAGAAGGCTCGTCTTGCGGGCCTAGATACTCGAGGAAAGGCTACGGAGCCTAGCTTCCTATGGAAGCACAAGGAGCCCATGGTGGAGGTTCCAGCTGAGGGAGCTGAGGGCCACAGTGCCCCTATCACTACTACTGCTCCTGTCTCTGCTGCTATGGGCGCCTTTCAGCCTCTCTGGGGATTCCGCCGAGGGGATACCGTGGTTGGATCCAAGAATCACGCCTGGAATTGGTCTTACCATGGCATAACTCCCAAGGACTTCACCGATGTGGTGGCTACTCCTGACTTGGAGAGGATAAAGCTCATGGGAGCTCAGTCCTCAGCCTCGGTATGATTATTTCTTGGAATTTATTTTTCTTTCTTACTTGTAGCATTCATTTGTCTTACGTTTCTATTTATTGTTTCGTTTCAGTCTAACGCCTACTTCCAAGGCGCTGTGAGGCAAGCTGAATCATGGAAGAGGGCCTCTGATAAAGCTGATAATGCCCTAATGAGGTAACAGAAGAAGTATGCCACTTTGGAGAGGAAGTTGAAGCGTAAGGAGGAGGAGCTCGGGGAGTCTAACGCCGAGCTGGTGGTGCTACGGGCCGAGAAAGACAAGGCGATTGATAACTATCTGGACTCGGAGGAGTTGACCCAGTCCATGAGGGTGAGGGACGACTCAGTCTTCCCTGGGTTTTTTAGGACTGGTTGGGATACGGCCCTTGGGACCGTGAACGAGGCCTGTCCTGATATTAACCCGGCGGACTATGTCTGCCCTGATGATGAGGCTTTGTTACAGAGGTTTCATACCCGAGTAGTTGTCTCGGATCGTATCCCTCAGGACCCGCTTCTTCCTCCTCCCGAGTCGTCTTCCAGGCCTGCTGAGGATGATAGCTCTTCTTCCTCTGATACGACAGAGACTTCGAGCGAGAGCGGAGGAGATGATGATATGGAGGTCGAGGGCACCTCTGCTCCTTAGAGCTTTTCCATCCCTGTGCGGCTTATTTATTTTATCTTGTCTTTGAGACTTTATTTATCAGACTTTGTATTATTTATTCAAACTACTTTTATTTATCGAGCTTTATGCTTTCATCTTATGAACTTAGTTTACTTTCCATGCCACAGAGACTAAAATATATTTTAAAAACATTCTGAATTTCACAAATTATTGGGATTCATCCCATACACAGGTCTTAGTAAAAATATGTAAATCCTAAGCAAGCAAAGCTTCAAGGTGCTTTTCAACCTACTTGTCATCTTGACAAGTGAGAATCATTCTCAATCGTTTTACACATAGTAAATCTTCAGTTTTTGTGCATGCCAAGTTCTCGGGACTTCAAAACATCCATAGTTTCAAGCTTATAGGTTCCTCTACCTTGAACACTCTTGACCTTGTATGGCCCTTCCCAATTCGGGGCAAGCTTCCCCTTTTGCCCTACACCAGAAGCTTCCACCTTCCTCAAGACTAAGTCACCCTGTTTGAAGAACCTTTCTTTAACCCTTAGGTTGTAGTAGAATGAAGCCCTTTTCTGATATTCCACTATCTTCGCATGTGCCTTATCTCGCACTTCATCAATTAGATCCAGGGCTAACCTTTTCCCTTCCTCATTTTTCTCAGCATTGAAAGCTTGAATTCTGGGGGAGGAATGTGATATCTCCACAGGAACAACTGCTTCTGCCCCATATGCTAACATGAAGGGAGTTACTCCAGTCGTGACTCTACAGGTACTCCTATAGGCCCATAGTATTGGGAGTATTTCATCCACCCAGTTATTCCTCGACTTCTCGATCCTCTTCTTTAGTCCATCCAGGATTATTCGATTCGCTACTTCCGCAAGCCCACAGAGGTGAATCGTAATTCAATTTCATTCTCCTCACAATACTTCTTGAATTCCTCATTGTTGAACTGTGTTCCATTGTCAGTGACCAGGACGTGAGGAATTCCATACCGGCATATGATATTTTCCCACAGGAATTGTGCAACCTGCTTAGTTCTGATTTTGGCCAAAGGCTTGGCTTTAATCCACTTAGTAAAATAATCAATGGCTACAATCAGGAACTTTCTTTGTGTCATGGCCATGGGGAAAGGCCCAAGTATATCCATTCCTCATATAGCAAAGGGGATGGGTGAGTTGATGGAGGTCAGCATCTCGGGGGGCTGTCTAATGACAGGTGCATGCTTCTGACAGCGGTCACACTTCTTCACATATTTTTTGGCACCAGCCATCATTTCAGGCCAATAGAAACCTAAACGGGTTATCTTATGAGCTAGTGCTCTTCCCCCCAAGTGTTGCCCACAGATACCTTCATGTACTTCTTCAAGAGCCAAGCGTGCCTCATCGGGCCTGAGACACCTCAAGTAAGGAACCACATAAGATCTTTTATACAAGATCCCATCTATCAAAGAGTATCTTAGTGCTCAAACAACCAACGTTCGTGCTTCAGTAGCATCATTTGGCAACCAACCAGTTTGAATGTGAGTCTTAATGGGATCTATCCATAACGTCCCCAGACCTATAGGAGCTACAAGCTTAACATCAATGCTCCGTGTCTTCAGAACGTGGAAGTATACACTTCCTGAACTTTCCTCTATCTCAGATGAAGCAAACTTTGATAAGGCATCTGCCTTAGCATTTTCCTCCCTTGGAATGTGCTCAATATGGCATTCATCGAATTGGGTCATTACAGCCCTTACTAGGCGGACATATTTAGCCATCGTATCATCCCTTGCCTCAAACTCTCCCTTCACCTGGGATATAACCAACTTCGAGTCTCCATAGACCTTCAAGTTCTTGACTTTCAATGTCCCTGCTAGGCCGAGGCCAGCTATCAGAGCTTCATATTCTGCCTCATTGTTTGTGGTTGGGAAGTCTAACTTTATGGCATACTCAATCAAGAACCCACCAGGGCTTTGTAAAACTAAACCTGCTCCACTTGAATTTGTTTTTAATGCTCCATCAAAATAGAGAACCCAATGTTCTTTATCTTTATCATCCTGTTCCTTGTCCCCCTTATCAACTTCCTTGTCTTGAGGTATGGTATCCTCCTACCCCCCGACTTCTTGGTTGGGTATGGTACATTCCACCACGAAGTCAGCCAATGCTTGGGCTTTTATTTCCGTTCGTGGCTTATACTTGATATCGAATTCTCCCAGCTCTGTTGCCCACTTGATCAACCTCCCACTAGCCTTGGGACTATGAATGATATTTCTAAGGGGTTGATTTGTTAGCACCTCAATCTTATGAGCCTGGAAGTAAGGACGCAACTTTCTCGAGGCCATTACCAAGGTTAAAGCAAACTTCTAAATAGGTGAATAATTCAACTCAGCTCCATGCAGGATTTTACTGACATATTACATGGGTTTCTACTTAACCAATACAGCGCTCAAGGCACTCTCTGAAACAGCCAAGTATAAGTATAAAACTTCATTCGAAGCTGGCTTGGCCAACAACGGGGCCTGAGCCATATATTTCTTTAATTCTTCGAATGCCTTCTGGCTTTCTTCACTCCATACAAAATCCTTAACTTTCTTTAAAGACTTGAAGAATGACAAACATTTGTCCCCGGACTTTGAGATGAATTGTCCCAATGCAACAACCCTTCCAGTGAGCTTTGAACATCTTTGATAGTTTTTGGGGGCTCCATGTCCAGGATTGCCTTTATTTTATCGGGATTGGCCTCGATTCCTCTCTTAGAGACCATCAATCCCAAAAACTTTCCAGATCCTACTCCGAAAGCACACTTTATAGGATTTAACATCATCTTGTGGTACCTCAGGACCTCGAAAGCTTCCCTCAAATGGGTTATATGGTCAGTCTTCACTAAACTCTTGACTAACATGTCATCAACATAAACTTCCATGATCTTACCAATAAGATCCTTAGAAATTTTATTTACCAGCCTTTGATAGGTGGCTCCTGCATTCTTGAGACCAAATGCCATAACAAGATAACAATAAACATTAAAGTCAGTGATGAACGATACCTTTGGGATGTCATCCTTGTGCATCTTGATCTGATTGTATCCACTAAATCCATCCATGAAGCTCAACATCTCATGTCCAGCAGTGGCATCTATCAAAGTATCTATTCTTGGCAACGGGAAATAGTCCTCAGGGCATGCGTCATTCAGATCAGTGAAGTCCACACACATCCTCCATTTTCCATTGGCCTTTTTCACCATTACAGGGTTTGCTAACCATTCTGGAAATTGTATCTCCTCAATGAAACCAGCTTCTAAGAGCAACCTACTTCTTGTTTTACAGCTTCTTGCCTTTCTAGGGCAAAACTTCTTTTCTTTTGCTTCACCATCTTCCGACTCGGATCCACATTCAGCTTGTGAGTGATTAGTTCCGGGTCTATGCCTGGCATATCAGCTGTCGACCATGCAAATACGTCACTATTTTATTGCAAAAACTTCACCAACCTCCCTCTAAGGGGCTCCTCTAGTGTGGCTCCGACGAAAGTCACCTTCTCAGGATCCTCGGGAGCTAAAGGAATCGAAACCAAGTCTTCTGCTGGCTTCCCTCTTTTCTCATCATTCTCTCGAATATCCAGATCTTCAATAGGCAGAACTTGCCCCCAACTCCATCTGCCCTCAGTGAGGCCACATAGCAACTTCTAGCCATTTTTTGATATCCCCTCTCTTCTCCGATCCCATTTCGGGTAGGAAACTTCATAACTAAATGGTAGGAAGAAGGGACTGCCTTTAATGCGTGTATCCCAGATCTTCCCATGATAGCGTTGTAGGTTGAACTAGCCTTCACCACCACAAAGTCCAAAATCTGCGTTACTTACCTTGGTTCCTGACCAATGGTGGTTGGCAACTTGATTATCCCTTCTACGGGGCACTCCACTCCCGCAAATCCATATATCGGCATGTCGGTTGGGATCAATTGGGAGTCCGTATAACCCATCATTAAAAAGGTGTCATGGAGCAAGATATCCACTGAAGCACCATTATCCACAAGGACCCTCTTAACCGGGCTGTTTCATATTATAGGTGTTATGACCAGCGGGTCGTCATGAGGAAACTCCACACCCTATAGGTCAGAATCATCAAAAGATTGTTACTCCTGTCCTGGCCCTCTTCGGGGCTTCTCCAACGATATGCATAACCTCCCAGGCATATGCTTTCTTGGAGTTCTTGGATAATCCAGCAGCGGTTGGTCCTCCAAAAATCGTGTTTATCACAGGTCCTCGGGGTCGTGGTCCTCCAAAGATTGTATTTATCACCGGTCCCCTAGGTTGGGGATTCCGCCCCTGATCGTCTTGGTCCCTCCTACGATCTTCAAAGTTTTTTCTTCCATTATTATTCCTATCTCTTCCTCCCCCAATGTACTTGTTCAATCTTCCTTTCTGAATGAGGAACTCTATTTCATCTTTCAATTGCCTACACTCATCGGTATCATGACCAACATCTTTGTGAAATATACAATATTTGCTCTTGTCTAGTTTGGTTGGATCTACCTTCAAGGGTTTAGGCCAACGAACGTCTTGGTCTTTCTCGATTTCCATCAAGATATGGCTTCTAGGAGCGTTTAACTTAGCATATTCAGTGAATTTTTGTCCAGGTCCTCCCTTCTTAGGGGTTGAATCAGGGTTTGCTCAGTTCTAGGATTCTTGTCCTTAGGGATATACTCCAGATCAGTTTTTCGCTTCTTGCCTCCAGCGTGCTCATTGCTCACTACGGTCTTCCTCATGCTCTCTTTCACCTTGATGTACTTCCCGGCCCTATCTTGGAGCTGCAACATGCTCTCAGGGGGCGCTTGGCCAAGGACATTTTGAAGAACTCATCCCTAGTTCCCTGTTGTAGTGCTATCATGGCTACATTGTCATCAAGGTCCGGGACTTTTAAAGCGATTTAGGTAGTCTCTCAAGGATTCCTTTGCTCCCTGCACAATGCTCATGAGGGATGCTGAACTTTTCTCATGTACTCTTCTACTGATGAACTGCTTAATAAAAGCCTGACTTAATTCTCGGAAGGACCCGATAGAGTTCGGGGGCAAACGACTATACCATCTTTGAGCCATACCCGACAGGATTTGAGGAAAGACTTGACACTTAATAGCGTCATTCACGGGTTTCAACAACAGGGCATTAGAGAATGTCCTGACATGATTGGCGGGATCTCCAGTGCCATCATAAGCTTTGATAGTGGGCATCTTGAACTTCCTTGAGATATGGGCATTCATTTTCTCTTCAGTGAATTACGGGGTAGGATCATCAGGATCTCCAAGGGGAAGAAGATTGCTTGGATTAGCCCTTGGGATAACAGCCCTTCTCTGTATTAGACCATCCAGGTCTATGATAGGGGGAGGATTCCTCCCCCTTGGAGGTAGTGGGGGTCTGGTGTTCTGGTGCGCCTCCAAGTCGTGCTTCAGCCTTTCAATCTCAGCCTCATGAGCCCTGATCCTTTCCTACACTTCTTGGGAATTCGTCCCTTGGTGCTCCTAGGACGTTGGCGACCACCAGCCATCAGCTATTTGCCAGCACGCCTCCTTCTTGGGGCCACTTCATCATCTGAAGATTCAGAGTCTCTCTCAGTGTAAGGACCAGAAAATTCCTGATCCTCAGGATAGGAGCCAAACCTGGTATATAGGGGGGGTGATCGCCCTCGTGCTTTACTCCGTCCAGCATGTCCACTTCCTTGAATAGCCGAGGGAATCGTCCCTTGTGGCTGAGGTTCAGTTGCCCCTATCTGGGCTTCTCCTTGAGTGGCTGCATAAGTTGAATGAGGAGGTACCTCCACGGTTGACGAAATCACTTGGGTTGCCCTTGCGGGTGTTCCTTCTTCAAGGGCTCTAATTGTTCTCCGTGTTCTCGCCATGGTTGTTGTTGTGTTTCCCACAGACGATGCCAAATGTTATGGATTAAAAGCTAAGGTATATAATTGTTGTATTTATTACTAAGGAGCGTGAGCTTCGAGGCTCGATTTGACTACTCTTGTGTTCATGACTCAATCTGCCTTACAAGATGCCTACGTACCTTGCTGAGTGCCAAGGATCAAGTCCAAAAACTTAGTTTTGATTTGTGGGGTGAGGCCCCTTATATAGATGTTAGGAGTCCTTGAATTGGACTTGGGTTAGGAGACTTGGTGGGCAAGTCTCAGAATTAGAATGGACTTTGGAGTCCTAAGAAGTAGGAAGCTGATTTCTTATCCCACCAAGTTCCTTGGAGGCCAATCTACAAGGTTTTATTTCTCCATTAGGACTTATCTTATCAGCTGAATTATCCCTTATTGATTAATTACGAAATTAATTAATATTCAGGGTTTTGGGCCTTCTTTGTTCTATCAGGCCTGATCTGGTCTATCAGGCTTGATCAATTGTGTTAACCTTTTTGGTCTGAATATCATACATCTTCCCCAAATCATGTGTAATTAATGCGACATTAACTACGTAATCAGGATTTATTTATTCCCTATCACCCGGTGGGGTCCCGGTCCGATAATTTTTGAAAAATAGATACGACTCCTAAATTAACATGAAGCACCAAAAACACATAAAATATATTTCAATTCACATAAAACGAGATAAAATGTATACCTCAATAAAGACGCACATAAATATGAATCCAGATTGCAGATCGATTCATATAAATGCAGTTTAAACACAAAACGGGTATTCTATATGGTCATATCAGATCCGAAAATACATTACTTAGCCGCTAAGTAACTATGAAAATGATACAATTAAATATCGGATTTGGATAATTATCAAGATCGGGCTTCTTATAAAGCACCTTCCAAGAAAATAAAGTAAAATATCTCGTCTCTTGAGAATACGGGTTTTACATATTTATTAAAATGACTATTGTATCGAAAATTTTATGTCGGGACGCGTACGGGTTAAACCGTAATCCGGATCGAAAAAGTTAAAACACAAAAAATGTCTGGAATTACCAGATTAAGTTAGGAAGGAGTTTTCGAAAGAGTTTCGGGTTGTAAAAACGTAAAAACGGTTGAGGTTGGACGATTCCCGGTGTTATAAAATAGTTTTATAATTACTCAGAAAATACTTAATAAATACATAAATTATTATAAAATCATATAACAATCCAAAAATTACCATAAAAATATCACAATTATCTATATTTTATTCTGGACATATTAAAAATTAAAATATTCAAATAATATCACATATTAAGATTCAAAAATCAATTCCAATTATCATATAATTCACTAAAATTCACATAAACAATTTCAAATAATAATACAAATAATATTTGAAAATATGGAATATTACAAAATCTCAATTTCTTAGTGTATGATCATAGAAGAAGTATAGCGGATGATATGTGGTATTTTCTTTGGTTTTGTTTGGTGTTAGTTCAAATTTTGTTATTAAGAGAAAAAGGGGTTTTTGATTTTGAATGATGAGTTGCTTATTTGTTTTAGTGTTAAACTTTATATTGAATATAAATCTTTGTTTCTAAGAAAGTTTCATGGCATGCATGTAAGATTTGAGTATAATCAAATGAGTTTAGTTTGATTTGTAAAGAAAATGAGTTGAATGGTTAAGTTAAGGGTTAAAATTAGTTGAAATTGTGATTTAAAGCCTTGCATGTTAAAATTGATTTATGCATGTGTATTTTTTTTTGAAAAATCCGAATGGGTCTTATGATTAGAAAAGGATTAAGTTGATTTGGGTGGGCTTATATGCTAATTGCTTTAGCTACTAGTGATAATCGAAAAAGCACTTGATTGCATGTCAATTTTGGATGGTGTTTGTGTTGATTTTAGGTTCGAATTTTTGATAATTAAAAGAGGGTTTTGATTTTTGATTATGATTTTGAATTGGTATTTGGATTAAAAAGGATGACACTTGATTGTGTAAGTGATTCTTGTACTTGCATGTTACTAAAAGAGGTTTATTTGTGTTTGATTATGTGTGATTGTAATTGAGTACACTTGATTATGTTTGGTTGTAATGGCCGAATAGTTAAGGGTATAAAAGGAGTTAATTCGATCCTACGATTCACCGATTGAATGCATGTAAGCATTCTTGGTATTAAATGCTTTATTTGGTGGTTTTGCTTCGAATTAAGTGAAATAAAAGGGAGAATTGAGTCGTTTGATTGTACAATTGCTAATATAATTCAAGTATAGAGTTTGGGTGTAAAGATTATATGATATGTGTTGTAGTAGCGTCGCAATATGTGATTCGATGACTATTTGGTTAAGGTATAGGAGCTTATGGTATAATTGTGCTATATGATTATGATTGAGTATATATACTCTTAGGGTATTGCGATAAAGAGAAATTGTTAAACGTTCGGGGAACGTCGAATGGGAAATCTAATTAGGGTTTCAATTTTTGGATTGTAGATTCGGAGCGTGAGGGCATTCAGGCTAGGAAAGGGAAAGGTGTACTAGGTGGAAGTAGTTCAACCCTTGTAAACCAGGAAAGCGAATTCAGGAAAGTAACTCTGCCTACTTGTATAAGTTGTGTATTGAAAGGATATTGTTGATGCCATGATAGAGTATTGATGTTATTGTTCCTTGTGAACCTGTTATTGATTCTTGAGAAACCCTGTTATTGTTCTTGTAATGACTTGATATGATTATTGTTCAAACCTTTATAATAACCTTTTTATTCATATCCTAATTACTTGTTGATACCTTAAATTCTTATAAACCCTATAAGAACCTTTATGAACCCCCTTGCGTAATGATCCTTCATTTCTTTATTTACCTTATTCCATGATGATCCTTGGAACTGTTTTGATTCCCTAACTTGCATACCTTGTGATCATTTGATCAAGATCCTTAGCATTGAACTTTGTTTACCTTTGATTCATTCACTTCCTTTGAATTCTTGAAATTGAACTAAAGAATGAGTTTCGACTTGAAAGAGTCTGAATGATTTCATATTCTTGGTAATGTTAAAATGAACTTAGTAAAACCTTTCTTTTCCAACACAAGGTTTTTTAAATGAATTCCTGATGGATTGGATTGAGACGTAAGATACTAGTAGGACTAGTCCAGTCATATAAGAGACTAGCGGGGCTAGTCCAATTTAAGGCTGAAATTATGCCATAGGTACCTTAATGACCAGATGGAGGTCGGTACAAGCTGATCACCCATATTATTATTATGAATTGAAAGTTGAAGTAGTCCAATCAAGGGTTCCCTATCACTTTAAAAAGGATATTGAATACATTGCTTTAGCAAATTGCTTCTTTGAAAATGAAATGGTGTTAGATATATTTGTGATGTCATGTCTAATCTGATTTGTTTAGTTTCAGAACTTACTATCAGAATTTACCTGGAAATCAGAACGTACTGAAGATAGGAAGTTATCAGAACTTAAGCCATCAAAATTTACATCAAAACTTAAGTGCGGATATACTTTAGGGATGAAAAGCGGCTGATTTACAGGAGAGCATCTGGATTAAACAAAAGTAGATATGCTTGGAGAGTTATACATCTAAAGTACTACAGTAGATAATCTCTGATTGATGTATTTTAGGAAACAGAACATTTCATATCAATTAGAAGATATCTTGTAACTGTGTAGTATATAAACACAGATTAGGGTTTACACTATATGTGTTATCATTCAAGAGAATATTATTCATTATAACCCTAGCAGCTCTTAGTGATATCAAACATCACTGAGAGCGTAGATTAAACCTACTGTAACAGAGTTTGATATACTGAATAAGCTTGTTTTCTATTACATACTTATGTTTATAATCGAATTGATTGTAGATACTATATTCAACCCCCTTCTCTAGTATTATTGAGGCCTAACAAGTGGTATCAGAGCCAATCTGTTAAGCTTACAAACAGTTAAGATCTAAACAAACAATCAATCATGTATGATCAATCAAAAACACAAGACCCTCATGAACCTGCAAAGGTTCAACCCATTCAAAACAGTAGTAGATATGAAACCATCAGGTTTCCTATGCTCAGGGTATTTGAGTACCCTGTATGGAGTATGAAGATGGCCATGTTTCTGGAAGCTACAGATCCAGAATATTTAGATAGAATTTAGAATTTATGATGGTCCACACAAGCTCCAAAGCTTTCTGTTGCAGTTGGGAATGAGCCACAGAAGATGATTCCCAAAGAAAAGAGAGAACTCACCACTGAAGACATCTCTTCACTAGGAAAGGATGCAAAAGTAAGACACTTGCTTTATAGTGCACTTGACAATGTCATGTCAAACAGGGTGATTAGATGCAAGAATGAAAAAGAAATCTAGGATGCATTGGAAGTGAGATGTCAAGGAACCAATGCCATCAAAAAGAACAGGAAGACAATACTCACACAGGAGTATGAACACTTTGACTCAAAATCTGATGAGTCACTAACTGATATATATGACAGATTCACAAAGTTGTTGAATGATCTGTCACTAGTGGATAAGGAATATGATCCAGAAGATTCAAATCTGAAATTCCTACTAGCTCTTCCTGAAAAGTGGGATTTGAAAGCTACTACAATAAGAGACAACTATGAACTTGCTGATATGTCTCTTGATGAAATCTATGGGATGCTCAAGACTCATGAACTTGAGATGGAACAAAGAAAGAAGAGGCACGGAGGGAAGTCTAAGAAAGTTGCTTTAAAGACTGAAGAAAAGCCAATTGTCTCTAGGAAGGCAAAAGGAAAGGCTTTCATTATACAGTCTGATTCAGAGTCATCAAATTCTGATGATGATGATTCAGAACCTGAAAATTTATCTAAAGTGGATGTTGATGCAGGGATGATGCAACTGTGTGCTCCTAGGTGAAGGTTATCACAAAAATAGCCTACAAGAAATTCAGAAAGGGTAAGAAGTTTTCCAGGAAAGGTGAAAGTTCTGACAAGAAAGGGTTCAGAAAGACTAAAGGCAAAGGAGGAAAGTCTGACAGAGGAGACAACTCAAATGTCAAATGCTACAATTATGGTGAAAGAGGCCACATCTCTCCTGATTGCAAGAAAGGAAAATGTGATAAAGGTCAGACACTTATCATAAAGAAGAAAAATTGGGTAGACACTTTAGAATCTGAAGAAGATTTGAATTATGCCTTAATGGAAAATGCTGATAGCAGTTCTGATGCTGCTGAACTAAAGGTGCCTCTATCAACTCTTGCTTTTGATACAGAAGATATTATTGAGTTGAGATTATTTCTGAAAAACCTTAATATTAGCTATAGAGATCAGACTTTAGAGAATGAAAGATTAAAATCTGAAAATCTAAAGTACAAAAACAGAAATAGCTATCTTGAAGAAGAGTTAGTCAAGATGAACACTATTCAGATAGAGAGAGATAATGATGTGTATGTTAAGATTGAATTGCTTAAACAGAATGATTATCTAAAAACTGAATTAGAAAAAGAAAGAGAAATCATCAGGACTTGGACTAACTCGGGCAAAACAACTCAGAATATTCTAAGTAGTGGAAACTGGAAAGAGGGGTTAGGTTATAAAGATGGTAAAAGTGAGAAAGGGACTTTGCCAATTAAGCCAATTGCTATCAAACAGACTGAAAAGCCAAAGGTAAATCTTGTTAAATTTGTTGCAAAGACTATTGTGTCTGATTCAGAAGAGATGAAAGACTCTAAAACAGAAGTCAAAGAAAAGTCAACTTCTGACAAATTAAAACAGGATAAACCAGCTTTGGTAAACATTGGCTTAATGACAAATAAGCAGCTTAAGTATAAGCTGAAAGAGATTAAAAAGGTGAACAAGGTAAAGGAAACTAGGAAAAATAGGAATGGAAAGGAAGGTGTGAATAAGAGTAATAATTATATGCATGTTCCCAATGCTCCTAGAAAGAAATGCTATAATTTTGGAAACTCTAACCATCTTGCTTCTTTTTGCAGGAAAAATAAAGATATAAACTCTTTACCTCCTAGATCAGGAGTTAAGAGTCTGTCTGTTAGGGTTAAACCACAAAATCCTTGTTTTCATTGTGGTAGTTTATGGCATTCTATTTATACTTGTAAGGTATATCATAGTTTGTACTATGATTATTATGAAATAAAACCTTCTTTAAAGAAAATTATTGTAATTCCTTCTAGTGTAAATTCTGATGCAAAGTCTGACATAAAGTACGATAACAAGCATGTTAGCATAAACTCTGAAACTAATTCCGCTGCAAATGCTAACAAACTTAACAAGGCCAAAGGATCCAAGCAAGTCTGGGTCCTAAAAACTAATCAATAGTGGTCATTGTGATTGCAGGGCACCAGGAAAAACATCCTGGTTCTGGACATTGGATGTTCAGGACATATGACTGGAAATAAAGCCCTATTATCAGCCTTTGTGGAGAAAGCTGGCCCAAGAGTTTCTTATGGAGATGGCAATATGGGAAATACTCTGGGATATGGCAATAATAATCTTGGGAATGTCATAATTGAAATAGTAGCTCTTGTCTCAGGACTTAAACACAATCTGCTAAGTGTGAGTCAAATTTGTGACAGAGGTTATCATGTGGATTTCTTTTAAGAACACTGTGAAGTTATAAGTAATTCTACAGGCAAAGTGGTTCTGAAAGGTTACAGACATGGTAACATATATGAAGCCAGACTTTCAACAAATTTTGATGGTTCTGTAATCTGTTTGTTAAGTAGAGCATAAATTGAAGAAAGCTGGAATTGGCACAAGAGACTCTCTCATTTAAATTTCAACAACATAAATGACCTAGTAAAGAAAGATCTTGTGAGAGGACTGCCAAAATCAATATTTGCTCCTGATGTTCTTTGTGACTCATGTCAAAAGGCAAAACAAAGAAAATCTTCATTCAAGAGCAAAACTGAATCCTCAATTCTTGAGCCTTATCACTTATTGCATGTTGATCTATTTGGTCCAGTCAATGTCATGTCTATTGCAAAGAAGAAATATGCTATGGTTATAGTGGATGAGTTCACAAGATACACTTGGGTGTATTTCTTGCACAAGAAGAATGAAACTGCCTCTACTCTAACTGATCATGTCAGACAGCTGGATAAGTTAGTCAAAGATTCTGTTAAAATAATATGAGTTCAAGAATTCAATCATGGAAGAGTTCTACAAAGAGCAAGGAATAAAGTAGGAATTTTCTGCACCTGGAACTCCACAGCAGAATGGAGTTGTAGAAAGAAATAACAGGACTCTTATTGAAGTTGCACGAACTATGCTTGATGAAGCAAAGCTACCAACCTATTTTTGGGCTGAAGCTGTATAGACTACTTGTTTTACACAGAATGCTACACTCATAAACAAGCATGGAAAAACACCATATGAGATGGTGAAGAAAAAGAAGCCAAATCTGAAATACTTTCATGTATTTGGATGCAAGTGTTTTGTTCTTAAGACTCATCCTAAACAACTGTCAAAATTTGATCTAAAATTTGATGAAGGAATTTTTGTTGGATATCCACTTTCCACAAAAGCCTTTAGAGTCTACAATTTAAGAACAAGGGTTGTCATGGAATCTATCAATGTATCATTTGATGATAAAAAGATTACTGGACTTGAAGATTTTAATGATTATGATCAGCTGAGATTTGAAAATGAAGATTTAAATTCTGATTCTGTAAATTCTGATGACCTAAATCCTTATCATGTAAGTTCTGACGGGTTAAATTCTGATGTCATTAAAACTGTGGTAACTGCTCTAAAGGAAAATGCACATGTTCAGGGGGGAGCAAGCTGATGATCATACCCATCTCAAGTGTCTCAAGAAGCATCAGAACCAGTCACTGGCTCTTCAAGTTTTGATTCATCAAGTTCTGATGAGCTAAATTCTTACAATTCTGGAAACTCTAATTCTTCAATTCCTAAGGATCCAACTCAAATTCTGGAATCTCAGATAGCATAACTTCAGGGGGAGCATCAGAAAATGCTGATGGAGACAACATGGATCATGGGGGATGATCCAGTTCTAGAGATCAACTTCCATCTGCAAAGAAGTGGACTAAATCACACACACCTAACTTAATAATTGGAGATCCTGAAGCAGGTGTCAGAACTAGAACAGCAACAACAAATGAATGTCTCTATCATTCCTTTTTATCTCAGGCTGAACCAAAGAAAGTGGAAGAAGCTCTTCAAGATGCTGATTGGGTGCAATCAATGCAGGAAGAGTTAAGTAAATTTGAAAGACATAAAGTCCGGACCCTAGTACCAAGACCAAAGGACAGATCAATTGTTGGTACAAAATGGGTGTTTAGAAATAAAACTGACAGTGATGGCATAATTACAAGAAACAAAGCAAGACTGGTTGCTAAAGGTTACTCTCAACAGGAGGGTATTGACTATGATGAAACATTTGCTCCAGTTGCTAGATTGGAAGCCATAAGAATCTTTTTGGCTTATGATGCTCACAAGAAGTTTAAAGTCTTTCAAATGGATGTGAAAAGTGCTTTTCTCAATGGAGAAATGGAAGAAGAGGTATATGTTGAACAACCTCCAGGCTTTGTAGATCCAAAATTTCCAAATCATGTCTACAGGCTTGATAAAGCACTTTATGGCCTTAAGCAAGCTCCTAGAGCATGGTATGAGACTCTGGCTCAATTCTTTCTGGAAAGTGGATTTCACAGAGGCACAATTGACAAGACTTTATTCTACCTCGACCATGGAAAGGACTTAGTTTTGGTACAAATATATGTTGATGATATCATCTTTGGCTCTACAAATACAAAACTTTGTAAAAGATTTTCCAAGTTAATGCAGTCAAGATATGAAATGAGTATGATGGGAGAGTTGAGCTATTTTCTGGGACTTCAAGTCAAACAAACTGAAGAAGGTACTTTTATCAGTCAATCCAAGTACACCAGAAATCTACTCAAGAAATTTGGAATGCAAGACAGTTCTACTGCATCAACTCCCATGGCTTGTGCCACCAAGTTAGATAAAGATACTAGAGCATCAGTAGATATTACTAACTACAGAGGTATGATTGGCTCTTTACTCTACTTAACTGCAAGTAGACCAGATATCATGCATGTTACCTGTCTTTGTGCAAGATTTCAGGCTGATCCAAGAGAACCTCATCTAATAGCTGTGAAAAGAATTTTCAGGTACCTCAAGGGTATAGATGATCTAGGATTGTGGTATCCTAGGGAATCAGATTTTAAGCTAATAGGTTACTCAGATGCAGATTTTGCAGGATGCAAAATAGACATGAAACGTACTAGTTGAAGCTGCCAATTTCTTGGAGGCAGATTGGTTTCTTGGTTTAGCAAGAAACAGAAATCAATTTCCACATCAACTACAAAACATAATATATTGTTGCAGGAAGTTGTTGTGCACAGATTCTTTGGATAAAGAATCGGTTACTGGACTATGGGTTAGAATTTTCTAAAATACCTATTTACTGTGATAATCAAAGTGCTATTGCTATGACAGGAAATCCTGTTCAACACTCAATGACAAAGCACATCAGCATTAGGTACCATTTCATAAGGGAACATATGATGGAAGGTACAGTGGAATTACATTTTGTTCCAACAGATCAAAAACTAGCAGATATCTTCACAAAACCACTATGTGAAGCTACTTTTACAAGACTGGTAAATGAACTTGGAATGATTTTAGGTTCTTTCTCAAAATCTGTTTAGTTTTTGTTCTCATACATCAGACTTTATGATCAGTATTTACAGATTTTCTTATCTCAATGTAATATGTGCTTAAATTGTAACATATTAAACACTGCTTATTACCTGTTGTGATTCTATAAACTCTGAAAGTGTTTTGAATGTTCTGTGACTATTCAATCCAATGAGGATTATCTTGTTAGATGTTGATTTAGTAGTCTTTAACAAACTATGTATCCCATGTTTGAATTAGTTATTTATGTGGAAATCAATAACACAAGCAAATTTTGATTTTGACCTTAGTCAAATTTAATTCCTGTATCTTATTACTAAGTCACAAACTAGATTATTGCTTCTTATCTGTCAAATTCTGATGTCAGTAAATCTTAAGGATGAACTACATGCTTGATAAGACTCACTTATCTGAAGAAAATAAAAATAAAATAAAATAAATAAAAAATTGAAATCAGGTACTCCTTTGAGATCAAAAGTAATTTATGTGAAAGGGAAGATCCAAGTGCATTGCTGGTATTAAGTAATATGCATTTGAAAAGCAAATTAATTTTTCTTGGTGATTTTTCACATTCTCTAATTACTGGAGAAATATTCTGATAATATCATTAATTCTGATTGCAGTTGTAATTCATTTACACTGAGAAGCCCTTGTTAAAAGAATTTCAAAGGATGCATAAAATAAGCACAAATAGTTGAGGTGGATTCTTACATAACTTTATTCTACAGTAGACTTCATAATTCAAGACATATTTTAAGCATTTTTCTTAGTTATGCCTTATTTCTAAGATATATTGAAGTTTATCAGACTTTAATCTTTATATGATCATTTGCACATACATACATTATCACTCCATATGAATGATGAAAATTACTGTGTTGATTAAGTTGTTTCTGATAAACAGTTAAGTATTATTTTCATAAATTCTAAGGACAAGTTCTGATTATGTTCTGATGATTAAACTCTGAAGAAACCAGTCAGTCTTTGTGTGAAGAAATACAGAAATAGTCATTCACTTTTTTAGTACAGAAGCCATGTTCTGATGACCGTTAAATTCTGATAATAGTCAAGTTCTGATGCAAATCCTGATGCTTACGTGGCATTATTTATTTACTTGACTTATTTTTAGTATTTACTGTAACGGTTATATTTCTCAGAAAAATAATTAGGTGAGATAAAAACAGTCATAATCATTTGTTAGTGGGCTGTGTGTTGGTTTTGGTATGTGCAGTTGTGCAATAATTACTGCATGTTTAGCGTGCCCACTATTTATGTTTTGACTGATTACACGCTGCCAAGTGTAAAAACTGCCGGTTCTAATTCAAAAGAGACATTACCATGTGTAGAGTATAAATATCAGAGATAAAAGATTATACAATCTTTTACCCACTCTTTTACTCTATTCTCTCTCTCTTTCTCTCTCTCTTATTTTCTTACACTCTTATTTTCTTACACTCTTATTTTCTAACGTTCTCTTACAGGCATTTTATCAAACACTTTGCAAACACAAAATTTTCACTTGATTTTTCAATAGAAATGGAAAAGGTTGATAAACTTCAGGAAACAGCTGATAAGCTAAATATGATGCACAAACTAGACAAAAAGAGGTTTATCAGACCAATTCAAGAAAAAGTGGATGTTATTGAGCTTGTTCAAACCAAGCAGCAGGCCCAACTGGATGAGGTATTACAAAATCAAGTTACTCAACAGACTCAGTTAAATGAGATCCAATCTTCAGTGGAACTCCTTCTTTCTCTACTCCTGACAGATGATGTCAAAAAGGGGGAGAAGGTAGTTAAGTCCAAATGCTCACCAAGCCAAACACTGAAGAAAAAGGATGATCATTGAGATGACCAAAGAAATTCTGAAAAGAGTAGAGGTCAAAGTCAAGGGAAGCAGTTGAGCAGAATTCCCACTCAACAGACAAGTTCTCATCAGAGAATGTCTATGCAAGGGAGGAATAAGGAAGGAAAGAAGTCAACAGATCAGGATGTTCCTTTGTTGATCACAAATGCTGATACTTCAAATACTGATGATCAAGTTCTGACAATTACTTCTGATGTGATAGTCCAAGCTGGAAGCCAAGAGTTATAGAAGTTTTTGCACACTTTGAAATTCAAAGGAAAGAAAGCAACATTCTTCTACAGAGATCCCAAAATTCAATCTGTTGATGAAGAGTTGGCGAAGAGACTATTCCTTAAGGATAATCCAGGAGTCGATTTAGAGGAATTAAGATAAGAAGAAGAAGCTAAATTTGCTGCTGAGAAGAGCAAACCCAAGTCAAAAGCTTCGGATGCTAAAAAGCCACCAAGTCCAAAAGAAAAGGGGATTGCGATAAGAGAAAGATCTGCCACAGAGATTCCTAGATCAAGGACTAGATCTCAAACTACTACTGATCCCAAAGACAAGGCAAAAGGAAAAGTTGGGGAGACAGTCAAGAAATAGAAGATGAAGATTCCTCAAATTCTGATGGATCCTGTGTGCAAGATGGTTCAAGTCTTTGATGATACTGCTGTTAAAGATGAAACAGTTGAAACTCTGAAGAGAAAGAGGATGACAGAAGAATCTAAGACAACCTCTGACATAGCTCAAGTTGTTCAAAGTAAAGAAGTTCAGAACTTAATAAATCCTGAAGATATTTCATAACAGCAAGCTACAGATGAAACTGCAAATCCTGACCAATTCATCAAGACATCAACCTCTGACACTGCTCAAGTTGACATACACAACTTAACATTAGAAGACAAGAAGAAGATGCTATGGAACAACTCTATTCCAGTTCAGCCTAAAAAAAATCAGATGTTGAATCAACTTGCAGCATTTGGGGTAAAAGCCAAGCAAGCTAGAGACACTTCTGGATTAGGTTTTGAAAGAGAGAAATTCCAAACTGGGATATGAGTTGATATTAGATATCCATTCACATTGACTGACAAGCCATTTGAAGAGATCACACAGAAGCACCTTGACAAAGTGTTTTCTGCTCAAGTAGTGATGGATACTCATGATGATTATGAAGAAAAAGAGAAATTGATCTTATTTCTGATTGATGGCAGAACTTATTGATTATCTAACTCTGATGTGCTGAAGAAATCTGTCAAAGAGCTCCAATATATTCATTATCTACTGGAGGTAAATTCTGATGTTACCAGGAAATGGTCAGAATATATTCTAAAGGCAATAAGAGATTTACTCAGAATTTCTGGTGCAAGAATGACAGAGTATACTCCAATGATGACTGAGGATGATGGAAGAGAAATTCCTATGAGGAAGAATTCTGCTAAGGTAGAAGTAATTCTGAAAGGAAGATGCTTATGCTATAATGAAGATTCTACACATCCAAGGGTAATTAAACTGGGAGATGGACTTGAAAGAAATCCAATTTCTGCACTCAGAGCTGCCATATATCAGATTGGTGATACTGAAGATGAAGAAATGCAGCAAGTCAAAGCTCAGTTACTTGAAGTTAAAAGAAATGCAGAGATCAAGCTGGTATCAGACTTTGTAAGGAATCATTATGGATTCAGGCTGATTCAGTGAATTTTTGGTAAAAGCTGCATGGACTTTAAGTTGTATTTAGTTGTGCATATAAACTCTCATTGCATTTGTACTTAAATGTTTTTGACATCATCAAATCTATAAACTTGTATATTTTTATAATTTACAAGTTGGGAGAGATTGTTAGATATATTTGTGATGTCATGTCTAATCTGATTTATTTAGTTTCAGAACTTACTATCAGAACTTAACTGGAAATCAGAACTTACTGAAGACAGGAAGTTATCAGAACTTAAGCCATCAAGACTTACACAGAACTTAAGTGCGGATACACTTCAGGGATGAAAAGAGGCTGATTTACAGGAGAGGATCTGGATTAAACAAAAGAAGATATGCTTGGAGAGTTATACAACTATAGTAGAAGAAACAGAACATATCATATCAATTAGGAGATATCTTGTAACTGTGTAGTATATAAACACAGATTAGGTTTTACACTATATGTGTTATCATTCATGAGAATATTATTCATTGTAACCCTTACAGCTCTTAGTGATATTATACATAACTGAGAGAGTAGATTAAACCTACTGTAACAGAGTTTGATATATTAAATAAGCTTGTTTTCTATTACATACTTGTGTTTATAATTGAATTGATTGTAGATACTATATTCAACCCCCTTCTATAGTATCATTGAGGCCTAACAAATGGATTATAATGTTTTGAAAAGAGATGATTGTGATATTGATTAGCATACATCTTGTGAACCCTGATTCTTATTCTGGTATTGTTATCAATCATATAATTGATTCCCAGAGTTGAAAAGATTCTCGCTTTCCATTTGTAAGATCCTTGAGATCCTGTTGATGATTTGTGATGAATGCCGGCTTTCGCCTTATCATGGACCTTGATTCTTGAAAGCCCAACTATCTCTTTATAAACCTTCCCTAGCCCAAAGATTAAAATCTGCCACCTAGAGAATTTCAGTAGAATGCCCCAAAAGTAATTGTGAAAAGATATTGCTTATTTCATCATAGAACTGTCATTTAGTTACTTGCGGAGTTTTATACTCATATATTATGCTTTGTTCTAACCATAGCAGTTAAGCAAGAGGATGGCCAGACTTAGGCACACTGCGCGTAAGAGCGTACCTGGTGGTCCTTACCGTGTTGTAGGCTTCCAGATGCCAGAGCAGGTAGTACAAGTTATATATGAGCAAGTGCTTAGTCGGAAAGTTTGTAAAGATATAATGGGTTATCTGTCGGTTCCAAGTCAGAATCGATTATGTAAATTTGGTATTATTTTGGGTTGTAATTTATATGATATGGTTGGTAGTTGTAATCTTGTCTCAAACTTAATCATGTTTGATCATGTTATTAGTTAATCGGGGTTTATGCTTATTTATTCATATTTTAAAGGTGTGTGGGTCCTCATTTCCTAACCCCGAGATTGAGGGTGTCACAAGTTGGTATCAGAGCTACAGGATCTAGTCCCTGAGACAAGCTAGGATAAAAGGGTATTTTTGGATTATATCTATATCGCAAGAGTGTTCGATTCATATAGAGTTGAGTTAGACTATTAGGTATAGTCTAAGAAAAGTAAATAGATTAAAGTGGCAACTAGAGTTAGGGTGTGAGACAGTTGGAAGTCTTATTTAGCCCTAACGCTGTTTCTTGGTTGTTGTTTTATATTTTCTCTCAGGACCCCAGTAGTGGTAGTGATTATGATTCAGAGATTAGTTTGACTAGTACCCCAGTGGACCCCATTTCACCCTCTTCAGAGGAGCCTGTGTATGTTAGTTCAGATCCAGAGGAGGATCCATCTGAGAATAGTGAGATCTCTATACAGATATCACCCTTGAGACCAGATTCAGAGACCCCGGACCCTGAGCCAGAGTCTGAGATGCTTAAGATTGTGCCTGTTAGTGTTGGTGGCAAGTTAGCCAGAATCGGGATTTTGTTTACTCCCGCATTCTTGAGTTGGGAGCTTTGGTGGATAGGCTAGCTCTAGAGTCTAGGCAAAGCGCTTCAGTTATGGATGATGAGTGGAGAGTCCGAATTAAGATGGTGGAGTAGGTTGCCCGGAGGAGATTGTGAAGGGTTTCGACCACATAAACGCAACGGAAACAGTAATTAAAAACATAAAAACACATAATTTTTGAAACCCGCCGCATGATCCATGTGAAAAACATATATTTAATTCAAAGATCAGATTGTTTACCTTAAGAAGCTTTACCAACTGGTTGACTAATGGAGATCCAAAGCTTGTTCAATCACCACGCATCCCGCTCTCGCGATCTACGCTATATCGGTATCAACACGAATGCTTGAACTCAAGGATTGGATGTGTACTAGCACAAACTCGTTTCTTCTTGATCTCTCCATCTTCTCTCTTGGTGACTAGGGTTTTAGTAAAAGTCCTTTTGTACACCAAAAATCAGCCACACAAGAGATATTATATAGAGAGTAGAAAAACAAATTATAACTCTTAATTAATTAGGAGTTATCATTAATTCGAAATTCCTATTTGTATTATAATTAAGTCTCACTTAATTATTTAACAAATAAATTTCATAATTAATATTAGTAAATTTGAATATCATTATTTATCTAATTAATTAAGTCAAACTTAATTAATATTATAAATAATTCAAATTACTTTAATTTAATTTAAATCCAATTTAAATTAAATAATCTTTCAAGCATTCTTTGTCTGAGACCCTATAGGTTATTATTACATTGGCAACGAATTTTATATCTAATTTAAAATCGTAAACAATGAGTGGCATCTAGTAATACATCATTGCTACCCAAGTAATAATAATTGAATCGGTGATCGATTAAACCTTTCATGAATAATGTACAATGTAATATAATCCCTTTAACCAAATATTATAGATTAAACTAGAGGCATGTAATGTGTCATTCTCATCATAGTTTAATCCAAGTTTCCTTGATCAATGAGTAGACTATCATATCAAATCAACATTTGAGCGTGGCCACGCATTTCATAGTCTAGCTCACACAAGAGGCCAATAATATCACTCCTAAAATAGGAGGGTTAAATCCCATCTAGATCATTCATATTTCTCATACGATTCATAATATACCCAATGTCCACTTTTATCATTATTCGGTCAAGGATGACTTTTAATGGAATCAATATACATTAATTCTCGTATAGAAATATAATGACTTCAGGTCTAAGGACCATTACATCATTATCACTGTGAGAATTACTTATGACACAACAGACATGTAGAATCTCATATTGGGTCTGTCCAGCACCATGTACATATACATCTGCCTGTGTGATTGACTTTAGTATCACTATACCTATGATCAATGAGATGTGATCATCAGTCATCAAACACACCAGTCTTAATGCATTATTATTGTCCCTTAGTAATAATACTCGACTAGGGACCTTTAGGAATATTGATACTATTCTCATAATCTCATTTCTAAGTCACGTACTTAGAGATATAGAATTGCATATCATATTCCAAGGACATTTATTAATCTAACATTTATATCGCAGTAAATTAAGAATTAATAAATTATAAAGAGAATAATCGATAGAACATAAACATTAATAATCCTAATGTCTTAAACTAAAACATCATAGTGTTGTGTCTAAGGCACAAACACTAACAATCTCCCATTTGTACTAGAGCCAATCACCCATATATCTAATACTCTGGGAACTAGTATGACCATCGTTCTTCTGATGCGACAAAGCCTTAGTCAGTGGGTCTGCAACACTATCATTACTATGCACTTTACATTTATATCTCCTTAATCATTAATCTCATTAATAAGGCAATATTGCCTAAGGACATGCCTAAATAGTCTCCATGGTTGTTTTAAAAAATTATCAATATATTCAGCTTCCATAGAATCATCAATGTTCTTGTTGTGAACTATTCAAGCTAACATCAATTATATTTAGACAAAACACAAAACAGACATAAATTCGTAATCATCCTTGTTTGTCCAAAAATTATGTTCAGAAACTAGTATCAGTGTAACCCTTTACAACCAGTTCCCTATCTTCTCTATACACCAAAAATAAATCTTTAGTCCTCTTTAAGTACTTAAGAATATTCTTGAAAACTATCAAGTGACCCTCACCTGGATTAGACTGGTATCTGATCGTCATGCTCAAAGCATACAAAATATCATAACAAGTACATATCATTGCATACATTATAGATCCAATTGCTGACGCATCTAGAACTTTCTCAAACAGCCCTTATCATCTAATAATTTATGGGGCAATTATCTTTTGAGATCACTATCCCATGAGACATCGAAACATATCCTTTCTTTGTCTCTTGCATCATAAAATGATGTAATACTTTATCAATGTATGTACTCTAACTAGGTCGATTAATCTTTTCAATCTATCTCTATAGATATTGATCCCTAATATATAGGTAGCATCGCCTAAGTCTTTCACCGAGAAACTATTTCTCAACCAAGTCGTAACAGCCTGTAGAGAAGGTATGACATTCCTTATTTGTTATATGTCATCTACATATAATACTAGGAATGTCACATGGCTCCCACTAACCTTCTTGCAAACACATGGTTCATCTTCATATTAAATAAAGCCAAACTCTGCGACCGTTTTATCAAAATGAATATTCATTCTCCTTGAGGCTTGCTTCAATCTATAAATAGATAGAAGCAACATACAAAATATCTTAGCAAACTTTGGATCGGCAAAACCCTCAGGTTTTATCATATATACATCCTCTTCAAGGCTCCCATATAAAAAAGCAGTTTTGACATTTATTTTCCCAATCTCATAGTCAAAGTAAGCAACTATTGCTAACAAAATCCTGATAGACTTGACCATAGTAACCGGTGAAAAAGTCTCATTATAGTCTATACTATGAATTAGTCTGAAACTTTTGCCACTAGTCACGTCTTATAGGTCTATACTTTACCATCCATGTCAGTTTTCTTCTTGAAAACCCACTTACACCCTATAGGTTTTACCCCTTCAAGTGGATCAACTAAAGTCAATACTTTATTTTGATACATGGATTCCATCTCGGATTTCATGGCCTCTAGCCATCTCTTGGAGTCTGAACTGTTCATAGCATCTTGGTAGGTGAGAGGCTTATCATTATCCGTAAGCATCACATCACCATCTTGAGTCAAAAGAAATTCATAATTCCTACTAGATCTACGAATAACCTGTGTTTCTTGGACATGATTACTTTCAACATTTTGACGTACATCCTGATCTTATTCCAACTCTGGTTCAATGTTATCATGTGGTTCTCGATCTTCATCGAGATGTATTATCCTCCCACTGATTTTCTTAGAAATTAGTTCTCCCTTAAAAAATACAGCGGCCCGAGCAACAAACACTTTATTCCCGGAAAGATTATAAAAACTATACCCTAGTTTCACTTGGGTATCCCACAAAATAGCATCTATCTAATTTTATCCAAGCTTGTCAGAGGCTAAACGTTTTACAAACGCTTCACGTCCCCAAATTTTCATAAATGACATGCTTTGACATTTTTCACTCTATATCTCATACGGAGTATTTTGAACTGCTTTAGTCGAAACTTGGTTAAGTGTATATGCAGGCGTTTCTAGAGCATAACCCTAGAAACTGAATGGAAGATCCGCTTGACTCATCATCGATCGCATTATATCCAACAATGTACGATTTCTCCTCTCAGAATCTCTATTCCATTGAGGTGTTCCAGAAGGAGTAAGTTATGATACACTATCACACTCCTTCAAGAAACTCTTGAAATTGAGGTTTAAGTATACTCCTCCACGATCTGATCGTAAAACTTTTATACTTTTCCCTTGTTTTCTTTTCTACTTCGGCCTTATATTCTTTGAACATTTCAAAAGAATCGGATTTGTTCTTTATAAGAACCACATATCCATATCTACTGAAATCATCAGTAAATGTTATGAAGTAGTATAAGCCCCCCCTGCCATCATACGCATTCGACCACATACATCAATATGTATAAGTCATAATCATTCGGTGGCCCTTTCACCTGATCAGGTAAAAGAAGCTTTAGTCATTTTGCCAATGAGACAAAGTTGGCATCTTCTGTATGATTAAAAATCAAAATTATCCAAGTACTCATCTATATGT
Organism: Apium graveolens; assembly: GCF_009905375.1. Taxonomy (NCBI): domain Eukaryota; kingdom Viridiplantae; phylum Streptophyta; class Magnoliopsida; order Apiales; family Apiaceae; genus Apium; species Apium graveolens. Next base: position 176,326,840 of record NC_133651.1, read on the forward strand.
AACTTAGAAATGCATTTCTCATTAATATGGCTTAACGACAATGCTAGAGGTAATGTTTGATTTGAGTCAACTTTAAACATATAAATTGTTAACTAATTGTGCAACATTATAAGTCTTATCATTGAAATAGAATAAACAGCTATTGTTTATTTAATTAAAATGAAAACCTTTCTTGTCCTAACAAGAAATTGACTTAATATATCCGCTAAAGGCAGGAACGTAATAACAATTTATCAAGTTCTCAATCTCGCCTTATGGGCAACATTAGGTATCAAGTTCCTTCAACTAGAGAAACTACTTTTGCTCCAATTCTAACCCTATACCTGAAGCTTGACCATTGCTAGTCTTCTTCTTTAGATCTTCCAAATAAGCTCAACAATTTAACTTCCAATCATCCAGTTATTTCCACAGAAATGACAATCATCTCCTTTGGCAACACCAATATCATGCTTCAAAAGCCCTTTGGGATTGGACCTTGGTTTGACACCGAATAAGATCAAATCTTCACCTTGCCTATCCACTTTCCTTTCCCATTTGCATTCCATGTGTACATCATGAATATAGACATAATTCATGCCTTTACCGTGTTATTTTCAGCAGTTCTAAACATGCTTAACAACTAAGTGAGTGTTCGGTCTATCTCATTCCTTTTGTTCTTAACAAACTAAGAATAAAAGTTGTTCAAAGATTATTTGATCAAATCAAGCTGAGTCTCTAGACTATTCTTGAAACCCAAAATATCAAGGTACATACACCTATCATCTTCAGAACATGTGGTCCAACCGGATATCATTCTCCCATTAATGCAAAGTATGGTGCCTTATTATTGTCAAATCTTTCTGACGAGCCTATCCTTCAAACATCCTTTGAAGGTGCTCAATCATATCATAAGCATCATTATGCTCTTGTTGCTTCTAAAGCTCAGCACTCATAATTACAAGCATGAGACATGAAACATCAGTTGCATAATCAATTTGCTTCTGGTAAGCATTTTGTTCAGCACATATTTCATTCTCAGCTAGAAGAAATAAGGGAGGGGTTTGAGTGACATCCTTGAACCTGAGGACAATCCTCAAGTTCCCGTGTCAATTGAGAGAATTATTTCATGTCAGCTTGTCCTTCTCAGGGACTATTACATAGAGAAGTTATTTGTGTTATTTGTCATTTGATATCTATAATATTAAAGTGCATAAAATGTGTAATATCTCATATTTTCAAATATTATTTTTATAATTATTTGGAATTATTTATGTGATTTTATGTGAATTTTGGTGAATTATCTGATAATTGGAATTGATGTTTGGGTATTTATATGTGATATTATTTGAGTATTTGAACTTTTATATGTCCAGAATAAAATTATTTTTATGACTTTATAATTACAATAATTATTATTGGGATTTTATAAAATTTAGAAATCAATATTTCATCAATTACTTAGCCCTGTATGATTTTTTTTTGATTTGATTTATTCGTATTTAATTCCAAAATTCTGCAAAAATTACGAAACTCATATTTATTTAAGTTTGGAATATTCCGAGAATTTTAAAATTATTTTGGGAATTTTCGGAGTTAGTTTCACCCGCGCGTCAATTCGTTTAGTTTAGAAAAGCGGGTATAAATTGCGTTTCAAAAAGTTGCTTTAAAATTTTGAAATTTATGTTTTTATAAATTTCGGGATATTTGTAACATTTTAAGACTATTTTCGTGATTTTCTGAATTTCTTTCAAGTGCAGCTCGGTTCGTTAATTTTAAAATACGGGTATAGCGCGCAAGTCAAAAATACTTTAAAAATTATGAAAATTTTATATTATTAGTTTTAAATTATTTCGGGAATTTTAAAGTAATTTTGGTAAATTTCAGGATTGTATTTACCCGTAATTGGTTCGTTAAATTGTTAATAGCGGTGTTGGATTCAGATAAAAAATAGATAAAGACTACAATTTAGCAATTATCTATCTAATCTCTCTTCTCTCTCCGTACTCTCACATCACCCCCCCCGACTGCTTCTTCCTTCACCGCCTCCCTCCCATAACACCGTCGACCCCGCTCCTTCTTCTCTTCTTCTCTTTTTTCTTTTTTTTCGTTTTCTTCTTCCACTCTTTAGTTTTAACCCCTGAATTTGTTTCTTGAACAGGTATAGATACGTATATATATGTATGTATATCTCGGTTTCGTTTTGAACTCAAAGATGTGATGTTATGAAATTTTTGGTTATGAGGATTCAAGGGAGTCAGGGGACTCGACCTCGATCAAACCCCCACGATTTGGGGTCGATCGGAGGTCAGTCGACCGCCGACGGTGAACCCAGCGAGCCGGTGGTCATGGTTGATGCTTCTGGTTGCGAGTTTTTGTTGAAAATAATTAATTTGCGTAGTCCTGATTCGAGTTCTTGAATTATTCAGTGGATTAACTTGTTTTGGATTTGATTCGTTTGAATGTTTGGTGTATATTTGATTAGGATTTGTGTTAGTGTTTTTTTAAATAGTTGATATATATATTGAAGTCTTAAATTTTTTTTAGATTTAACAAACCCGAAATTGATGATTTATTCCAGTTTGAATGTGTGGTTGCTAGTAAAATATTGATTGGAGTAGTTATTTGGATGAATTTTATTCCGAGTCTTAGGAATTTTAGTTGTTTATGTATAAAAAAATTGGTTATAGTAGTTGGGCATAAATTTTGAGAATTCGATAATGGCTGGTTGTGATGTTGTTAATTAGTGATACTAAACTACTAATGGTGTATGTATATATATGTTGGTTTTGGTTAGCATTCAAAAATAGATTAGTTGATTGAGGTTTTAATCCGAAATGAATGTGTAATTTATTGTAGATGATTGGTTAAGATATTAACGAACGAGTCATGGCAAATTTTCTCTAGAATTATAAGTGTAAAAGAGAGTCTGATGTATCATTGAAATTGTAATATGAACTATTAATTTTTGCATGCTAAGTGTTTGATTATTTGCATAATAGAGATTATGGGTTTAGTTAATTATTAAGAATTGATTAAAGTTGTTAATGAAGTTTAAGTGCAGAAAATTCAGCATTTTCCAGGAAACTGTCCTGTTTTGGATGACTGTTTTGAGACATTTTGAGACCTAATTGCTTGATGGTTAAAACATAAGAATTGTAGGTTTATGATTTAATTATATGTCTGTAAAATTTGGTTACTACCAGACTTGTACAAATTGAGATACAATTTATTTAGTGCAAGGTGCGCAGAATTTCTGGACAGGGTTTGTTGGCCATATTGACGACTCTGTTAAGGGGCTCTAAACACCTTGCTTTTATCTGCAATTTTTATTATAGTTAGATATGTGAGTCACTTAAGTCTCCACCAAATTTCACTACAACAGACCTATTTATGAATTTATTAAAAATCCAGAGACGAACTTAGTTTCTGTGAAATCGAGCAGCCAAGATACTTGTTATGTGTTTTTATATGTTTAATTATTTACAAAGCTTTTGTTTGTAACTTGATGTTAAATGAGAATATATAGCGATGCGTTTTATGGAAATACATGTTATTATATGCCTATTTGAGATTGAGTTTAGTTGCTAATTATTAGAGTGTGATTTGAATATGTGTATAGTTACTAGTCTATGTGATATATGTGCAAGGTGAGTTATTTAAGTGTTTACTCAAGTTGAATTGGTGATGCTAAATTATATAACTGTAAGTTCAAATATTATAAATTATTAAGTATATTTAATCGTTTAGGTGCCACAAGTCTGGGCGGGTAATTTTCCTTAATTGTTTAGGTGCCGCAAGTCTGGGAGGGTACTTCTCTTGCTTGTTTACTTTTATGTTGCTGCAAGTTGAGGCAACTTTATTTTGTTTGGTTATAAGATTAAATTGTGGAATTGAGAAACAGGTGGATAGTCCTAATTACGTATACTTCATGCCAAAATTTTCCAAAATTTCCCTGTATCTAAATCTATTTGACTTATTTGATTTCAATGATTTGAAAGCATGTTATGATTGTTAGTCGTAACACGTATAGGATATGTCTGGGTAAGAACATTGAAATGACTTGTGGGTTGTATTTGTGGTATGGTTATTCAAGGTATTGTCCATATTACGAATAGGTCATGCCGAATTTTCCGTAGAAATATTATCATAAGTTACGCGTTCTCGTATTAAATAATATTCTGAGTTGGTAGTAAGTTTTAAACTATAATGTGTGCTACTTGTTATATGCTACATAGATATCGCGAAAGGGTAGAAATAAGATAATCGTTTCAGAAGGATACTAAAGTAGTATCTTTTTGCTTATGCTAGTGATCGGGCATTAAGGACGTGAGACCAAGCAAAAGGAAAGATAAAGGAAGAGTTGCATAGTGGTTCAGTAGTTACGGATGGTTCGTGACGAACAAAACCAGACGTTGGGGATCAAGACTAAAGTTCGATAAGATTTCGTATCAGATCGCAGTAACCGCATTAGCGGCATATCAAAGAATTAAGAATAAGAAATGGTGACGTCTTGAGAAAGTATCATAAGATATTTGTGTTATTGCGAGTGTGCTAACTGCTAAAAACCCAAAGGCAAGTACCCCTGACTTCACTTATTTTTCAAGTGACGTTTATTTCAAATCATATTATGTAAGTATCCCTATCATCAATTCTTGTTCAAGTGATATTTATTTTGAATCTTATCATGCAAGTATTGCTTTCCCTATTCAGTTCAAGATAGATAAATGTTTTACATATCGCTGAATTAAATAATTTTGTTTATGCAAGTTTTCGTATGCTATTCTATGTTCAGAATAGGCAAGTGATTTTACTTTTCCAATTATCGGATTTATAAATATTTTGGGATTTTGAGAAAAGTGATTGGGTTGCGAATATTCCTACCCAAGAATTGGGGGAATAAAATTATTTCGGGTGTCGATTATTATGACCCCATTTCAATAAAAGGTTTTAAGATTGGATCATAATTGCGTAAGTGACCGGGACGGACGGTCCAGCAGAGGGCTATTTCAAAGTGTCATATGAAATATTATGACACCATTTTGCCACAGGCTAGTAATGCCTTTTTATTTGAGTACTCGTGTTTTTGGGGTCACGTTTCTAAGAATCATGACCTTGTGCTATCACACGGGCTGATCAGCATGTGATAGTACGTCCGTCGGAGAATGATCCTAATCTAAATTATCATATCATTTCTGATATTCATAGAATAATGATTTATCAACTGATTCTGTTTTGGATTAAAAGTATTGATTCTGTTTTGGATTAAAAGTGAATTGTGGCTTTGATTCAGTTTCTGATTTTGTGAATACTTAGTTTGTTGTTAAATATCAAAGGTGGTATTAGTATAGATGACTGATGTTGACTTCAGTATGGGTGTTGTGAGCATCAGAGTTCGTATTGATATCTAATTTGATATGATAGCAAAGTAAGTATTAATTTGAAGAGTTCGGTTTTGACTGAGTTTATGATCCACTCTATAATCATTGTTTCATGTTATTGTTATTTACGATATTTCTGTAAACACTGTTTTACGAGTTTGATTCTCGTTAAGATTCAAAGTATTGCTGAAGCATTTCGCTCAAAAATATCAAAATGGTTTTGAATACGATTAAGGAATCAATTTTGAGGCTCCTCCACTAGAATTTTATGATTCAGCAATTATGATTTTAACGGTTCTGCTCTGATGCAAATGTCGGTTTTATGTCAAAACAACTATATATATATATATATATTATAATGAACTTGCTGAGCATTTCTTTCGCTCATACTTGCCTGTTTTTAAATTGAACCTCCAGTGAGGATTAGCTTGCGCTGTTTAGCTGCGTAATTCGAGGAAGCAAAGAAGAAGCTTTTGGAAGGTGGTTGGTCCAGGGTTTGCGGGCTAGTGTAAGTTCTATTGTATAAAGTTGTTTATATTATATTATATTATAGTTGTGTATTTTATTTGGGCCTAGTATACTTCATTTCGAAGTTATACTAGTGGGTTTAATTGTGAGTTGGAATTTATTGAAAAGAGTGTCAAAAGAAAGTGAAAAAAATTATTTGTGGAATTTGGAATTCTTGTTTCTAGAACTGTAACTTTAAAAGATCTTGGAGTAGTTTGGGGTCATTTATGATAATTATCTTCCGCTGGCATTTATTTATTGATTAAACAGGTTGATTTAGATTGAGGTTTCATAGTGACGACCAAATCCTCTGACCCTGGATTTGGGGGCGTTAGAGGTTGGTATCAGAGTTGAGGTTATAGTAAACTAGAAACGAGAATGTGTAGGAGTGTATATAGCTATGTGAGGACGCTTGAGCTCATATCGAGTTCCTGTTGGACTATTGGATATAGTACCAACGAATAAGTTAAGATATGCGCATTTGTTTGAGATGGTTGTGCTGAGTTGGATGGAACTCCTTGCAGTTGCAAAACTTCTATTGTGGAATCTTTCGAGACTACGATTCGACGACGATGAAGATTATCGATATCCCTGGAATATGAAGAAGTGTCGAGAATCGGATGACGAGTCAACTGAAGAGTTTAAATTGAAGATAAGCATTAAGACTTTGGCAATACCTTCTCTTTCTATAATTTCTTTTGGCCTCTCTCAAAAGAAGTAATTGTTAGAGGATATTCCCTAACACCCGTTTATTCATTTTGTGCCAGAATTTTATTCTCTGGATTTCATTTCCTTCAGAAATATCATCTTTGAAATCTTATCAGTTCTATTCATTTGATTTTGAATTCATTTTATATTCTTTTATTCTGACTGAGATGAACAACCCTAACTATAGGGGACACAAGGTATCCCTGTCTGTGTGATAGGAGTTGGATGGGACGCCATCACTTGTGTGTATTGTGAATACATGAAGGTTAACAACCTTTAGTAGTGTCTTAATTTGGACACGCAATACCAAGTTCATTTGATCATATTGATCTCTCAGTTATTCTTTTATTTCAACAATACTTTTTCTCAAATTCAGATTATGGTTCCGTTATGATATCAAATTCTCTTCTTTTTGAAATTCTATGATTTTATCATTCTAAATATTCGAAGGTATACCAATCAAGTTAAGCTGAGTTATCCTGGTCAAATCAATGCAGAGTTACGTGATAGGATTACCAAGAACGACAGTGGACTGCGATGCAATTAAAATATCAGGGGCGTATAGCGAAGTTGGTCTGTCTCTTTATTTCTTTCTCTATTTATCTCTATATCTCTTTCCTTTTTCTTTCTCTCTATTTTTCTCTCTATTCTTCTTTCTCGCATTTAGTAAAAGCGATTCTATTGCGAAAGTGGTCAAAGGATGTGGATGGAACAATAATGCAGAGTGAAGCTCACGTGGTAACTGTGTGGTATAAGAAATTGCAGTGTTATTAGAAATTTTGAGAAAAGTTGCGTTTGCAAGCTTTGGAAAGTTGGTAACAAGACCCTTAGTGCTTTCTTCTGCTGATTTCGAGGACGGAATCCTTATAAGGGGGATAGATTGTAATATCTCATATTTTCAAATATTATTTTTATAATTATTTGGAATTATTTATGTGATTTTATGTGAATTTTGGTGAATTATCTGATAATTGGAATTGATGTTTGGGTGTTTATATGTGATATTATTTGAGTATTTGAACTTTTATATGTCCAGAATAAAATTATTTTTATGACTTTATAATTACAATAATTATTTTTGGGATTTTATAAAATTTAGAAATCAATATTTCATCAATTACTTAGCCCTGTATGATTTTTTTTATTTGATTTATTCGTATTTAATTCCAAAATTCTTCAAAAATTACGAAACTCATATTTATTTAAGTTTGGAATATTCCGAGAATTTTAAAATTATTTTGGGAATTTTCGGAGTTAGTTTCACCCACGCGTCAATTCGTTTAGTTTAGAAAAACGGGTATAAATTGCGTTTCAAAAAGTTGCTTTAAAATTTTGAAATTTATGTTTTTATAAATTTCGGGATATTTGTAACATTTTAAGACTATTTTCGTGATTTTCTGAATTTCTTTCAAGTGCAGCTCGGTTCGTTAATTTTAAAATACGGGTATAGCGCGCAAGTCAAAAATACTTTAAAAATTATGAAAATTTTATATTATTAGTTTTAAATTATTTCGGGAATTTTAAAGTAATTTTGGTAAATTTCAGGATTGTATTTACCCGTAATTGGTTCGTTAAATTGTTAATAGCGGTGTTGGATTCAGATAAAAAAATAGATAAAGACTACAATTTAGCAATTATCTATCTAATCTCTCTTCTCTCTCCGTACTCTCACATCACCCCCCCCCGACTGCTTCTTCCTTCACCGCCTCCCTCCCACAACACCGTCGACCCCGCTCCTTCTTCTCTTCTTCTCTTTTTTCTTTTTTTTCGTTTTCTTCTTCCACTCTTTAGTTTAAACCCCTGAATTTGTTTCTTGAACAGGTATAGATACGTATATATGTATGTATATCTCGGTTTCGTTTTGAACTCAAAGATGTGATGTTATAAAATTTTTGGTTATGAGGATTCAAGGGAGTCAGGGGACTCGACCTCGATCAAACCCCCACGATTTGGGGTCGATCGGAGGTCAGTCGACCGCCGGCGGTGAACCCAGCGAGCCGGTGGTCGTGGTTGATGCTTCTGGTTGCGAGTTTTTGTTGAAAATAATTAATTTGTGTAGTCCTGATTCGAGTTCTTGAATTATTCAGTGGATTAACTTGTTTTGGATTTGATTCGTTTGAATGTTTGGTGTATATTTGATTAGGATTTGTGTTAGTGTTTTTTTAAATAGTTGATATATATATTGAAGTCTTAAATTTTTTTTAGATTTAACAAACCCGAAATTGATGATTTATTCCAGTTTGAATGTGTGGTTGCTAGTAAAATATTGATTGGAGTAGTTATTTGGATGAATTTTATTCCGAGTCTTAGGAATTTTAGTTGTTTATGTATAAAAAAATTGGTTATAGTAGTTGGGCATAAATTTTGAGAATTCGATAATGGCTGGTTGTGATGTTGTTAATTAGTGATACTAAACTACTAATGGTGTATGTATATATATGTTGGTTTTGGTTAGCATTCGAAAATAGATTAGTTGATTGAGGTTTTAATCCGAAATGAATGTGTAATTTTTTGTAGATGATTGGTTAAGATATTAACGAACGAGTCATGGCAAATTTTCTCTAGAATTATAAGTGTAAAAGAGAGTCTGATGTATCATTGAAATTGTAATATGAACTATTAATTTTTGCATGCTAAGTGTTTGATTATTTGCATAATAGAGATTATGGGTTTAGTTAATTGTTAAGAATTGATTAAAGTTGTTAATGAAGTTTAAGTGCAGAAAATTCAGCATTTTCCAGGAAACTGTCCTGTTTTGGATGACTGTTTTGAGACATTTTGAGACCTAATTGCTTGATGGTTAAAAAATAAGAATTGTAGGTTTATGATTTAATTATATGTCTGTAAAATTTGGTTACTACCAGACTTGTACAAATTGAGATACAATTTATTTAGTGCAAGGTGCGCAGAATTTCTGGACAGGGTTTGTTGGCCATATTGACGACTCTGTTAAGGGGCTCTAAACACTTTGCTTTTATCTGCAATTTTTATTATAGTTAGATATGTGAGTCACTTAAGTCTCCACCAAATTTCACTACAACAGACCTATTTATGAATTTATTAAAAATCCAGAGACGAACTTAGTTTCTGTGAAATCGAGCAGCCAAGATACTTGTTATGTGTTTTTATATGTTTAATTATTTACAAAGCTTTTGTTTGTAACTTGATGTTAAATGAGAATATATAGCGATGCGTTTTATGGAAATACATGTTATTATATGCCTATTTGAGATTGAGTTTAGTTGCTAATTATTAGAGTGTGATTTGAATATGTGTATAGTTACTAGTCTATGTGATATATGTGCAAGGTGAGTTATTTAAGTGTTTACTCAAGTTGAATTGGTGATGCTAAATTATATAACTGTAAGTTCAAATATTATAAATTATTAAGTATATTTAATCGTTTAGGTGCCGCAAGTCTGGACGGGTAATTTTCCTTAATTGTTTAGGTGCCGCAAGTCTGGGCGGGTACTTCTCTTGCTTGTTTACTTTTATGTTGCTGCAAGTTGAGGCAACTTTATTTTGTTTGGTTATAAGATTAAATTGTGGAATTGAAAAACAGGTGGATAGTCCTAATAACGTATACTTCATGCCAAAATTTTCCAAAATTCCCCTGTATCTAATTCTATTTGACTTATTTGATTTCAATGATTTGAAAGCATGTTATGATTGTTAGTCGTAACACGTATAGGATATGTCTGGGTAAGAACATTGAAATGACTTGTTGGTTGTATTTGTGGTGTGGTTATTCAAGGTATTGTCCATATTACGAATAGGTCATGCCGAATTTTCCGTAGAAATATTATCATAAGTTACGCGTTCTCGTATTAAATAATATTCTGAGTTGGTAGTAAGTTTTAAACTATAATGTGTGCTACTTGTTATATGCTACATAGATATCGCGAAAGGGTAGAAATAAGATAATCGTTTCAGAAGGATACTAAAGTAGTATCTTTTTGCTTATGCTAGTGATCGGGCATTAAGGACGTGAGACCAAGCAAAAGGAAAGATAAAGGAAGAGTTGCATAGTGGTTCAGTAGTTACGGATGGTTCGTGACGAACAAAACCAGACGTTGGGGATCAAGACTAAAGTTTGATAAGATTTCGTATCAGACCGCAGTAACCGCATTAGCGGCATATCAAAGAATTAAGAATAAGAAATGGTGACGTCTTGAGAAAGTATCATAAGATATTTGTGTTATTGCGAGTATGCTAACTGCTAAAAACCCAAAGGCAAGTACCCCTGACTTCACTTATTTTTCAAGTGACGTTTATTTCGAATCATATTATGCAAGTATCCCTATCATCACTTCTTGTTCAAGTGATATTTATTTTGAATCTTATCATGCAAGTATTGCTTTCCCTATTCAGTTCAAGATAGATAAATGTTTTACATATCGCTGAATTAAATAATTCTGTTTATGCAAGTTTTCGTATGCTATTCTATGTTCAGAATAGGCAAGTGATTTTACTTATCCAATTATCGGATTTATAAATATTTTGGGATTTTGAGAAAAGTGATTGGGTTGCGAATATTCCTACCCAAGAATTGGGGGAATAAAATTATTTCGGGTGTCGATTATTATGACCCCATTTCAATAAAAGGTTTTAAGATTGGATCATAATTGCGTAAGTGACCGGGACGGACGGTCCAGCGGAGGGCTATTTCAAAGTGTCATATGAAATATTATGACACCATTTTGCCACAGGCTAGTAATGCCTTTTTATTTGAGTACTCGTGTTTTTGGGGTCACGTTTCTAAGAATCATGATCTTGTGCTATCATACGGGCTGATCAGCATGTGATAGTACGTCCGTCGGAGAATGATCATAATCTAAATTATCATATCATTTCTGATATTCATAGAATAATGATTTATCAACTGATTCTGTTTTGGATTAAAAGTATTGATTCTGTTTTGGATTAAAAGTGAATTGTGGCTTTGATTCAGTTTCTGATTTTGTGAATACTTAGTTTGTTGTTAAATATCAAAGGTGGTATTAGTATAGATGACTGATGTTGACTTCAGTATGGGTGTTGTGAGCATCAGAGTTCGTATTGATATCTAATTTGATATGATAGCAAAGTAAGTATTAATTTGAAGAGTTCGGTTTTGACTGAGTTTATGATCCACTCTATAATCATTGTTTCATGTTATTGTTGTTTACGATATTTCTGTAAACACTGTTTTACGAGTTTGATTCTCGTCAAGATTCAAAGTATTGCTGAAGCATTTCGCTCAAAAATATCAAAATGGTTTTGAATACGATTAAGGAATCAATTTTGAGGCTCCTCCACTAGAATTTTATGATTCAGCAATTATGATTTTAACGGTTCTGCTCTGATGCAAATGTCGGTTTTATGTCAAAACAACTATATATATATTATAATGAACTTGTTGAGCATTTCTTTCGCTCATACTTGCCTGTTTTTAAATTTAACCTCCAGTGAGGATTAGCTTGCGCTGTTTAGCTGCGTAATTCGAGGAAGCAAAGAAGAAGCTTTTGGAAGGTGGTTGGTCCAGGGTTTGCGGGCTAGTGTGAGTTCTATTGTATAAAGTTGTTTATATTATATTATATTATAGTTGTGTATTTTATTTGGGCCTAGTATACTTCATTTCAAAGTTATACTAGTGGGTTTAATTGTGAGTTGGAATTTATTGAAAAGAGTGTCAAAAGAAAGTGAAAAAAATTATTTGTGGAATTTGGAATTCTTGTTTCTAGAACTGTAACCTTAAAAGATCTTGGAGTAGTTTGGGGTCATTTATGATAATTATCTTCCGCTGGCATTTATTTATTGATTAAACAAGTTGATTTAGATTGAGGTTTCATAGTGACGACCAAATCCTCTGACCCCGGATTTGGGGGCATTACAAAATGACTTATTCTACAGATGATCATTAAATTATGTTCAAGTGATTATTCATATATATATATATTCACAATATATATCTCCCACTATTTTTATCAAATCAATAGCCCTAACTATTAATTCGGAAAAAATATCTTATATATCCTTTCTAGTGAGCCGAGATCTATATTTCACCACGCATTAGGTCAGCTTTGGCTTTTCTCCTAAAACTTGATTATTTAGGTAGACAACATTTATCAATTATATCAACTATATAACTCTTGGATAGCTTGGTGGAACAACATTTGTTCATATTTATCTAATAAATCTCGCCAAACTCTATGCCTCTAAGTTCACAATCCTATTGTGATAACTTAGTTAAGTCAAACCCAATTGTCAAAAGTATCAATATTCTTCAACATATCTCCCACGATAGATAGGAGTACTTCTCTTTGGCGAACCCATTCCTGGTCGAACTAGGGGTTAACGCATTGGACTCATTGGAAGGCATCTGATCAACTTAATATTAACTTTAGGGTTTTATTAATTTTAAAATGATCATGATCCCATCATAAAGAGATTCCCAATTTTTCCTTGAATAAAATACTTCAAATCAATATTCGTCAATGGTTTGATTTCCAGGTAGTGAGGGAGTCACAACGGTCTCGCTTAAAACCCACAACCTTACAAGTTCAATGAACTCGCTTTTGACAAAATCGCCCCATGTCAGAAATAAAGAAAATTTATATTTTATTTCATGTTTCATAAACACGAGAATCTCATAATTGTTTGTTCATTTTAAAATCTTGAGTCGTTATAGATTTTATCTTGTTTAGAAAGCATGGCATGGGTGTCGTATCTAATACATACATCATTAATCTAATTAAGTATGCATCTTTATAAACTACTCTACACATACATTCATCATATGCTCATATATATGTAAAGTGCAATAAATAAATGTGGTTGTTTATGGCTTTATCCTATGTGATCTTCATCAAACTAATGACAAAGATCTAGGTCAATCTAAGGTGAAAAATAAATACAGGCTAATTATTACATGTCTTCTTTCTTGTATTGCTTCCTTGGATGGCCTCCATGGGAGATTACCCTTCCTTGATCTTCAAATCTTCATGTCTTCATGTACATTACACGAATGAAAAATAAAAACTAATCTAATGTACTTACAATAAGAACTCGAGTTACATTCGAGATTTAATAATTACAAGATCAAACAACATGCAAGCCGTATTTAAAAAAACCAAAACCATTAGCCTAAGGTCATAAGCCATAACCATCCACCATGCTCAATTAACACATAAGAACATGTTAAAACACATAATATGATCTTAACATATCATACCCATCATGATCTAATCATAAAAACCAAATATAGCAAAAATCAGAAAATTCAAAATTAAATCTAATAACATTAAATCGCAGATTACAAGGTCTAAACGATGTCAAACACCTTACAGATCAGTCTATGATAGCTAAAGCTATCTGTTTTGTTCATACACTCGATTCCATATGAAATAGCATATTCACTCACCAAAATCGGACACAAGACACAGATTTCAGCAAATCCGCTGCATCCGATTCAGAATCGTATCAAATACGATTCTTATAATAAGAACAAATACAAAACATGTATATATCAGAATATATACAGATTATATAATCATCATATGATTATACAACTCTCATGAATATCATATATTCAAAACATATATATACATACACATATATACTCATAACAACATGTAAAACATACAAAATCGCATACATGACAGTCATGGAATATTGTATACATGTTATCATCATAAAATCAGTAAACACATAAACGAATTAAATACTTTTCGCAAGTAGCTCTGATGCCATTGAAGGGTTTCGACCACATAAACGCAACGGAAACAATAATTAAAAACGTAAAAAAAACATAATTTTCGAAACCCGTGCAGGATCCATGCGAAAAACATATATTTAATTCGTAGATCAGATTGTTTACCTTAAGAAGCTTTACCAATTGGTTGACTAATGGAGATCCAAAGCTTGTTCAATCACCATGCATCCCGCTCTCGCGATCTACGCTTTATCGGTATCAACACGAATGCTTGAACTCAAGGATTGGATGTGTACTAGCACAAACTCATTTTTTCTTGCTCTCTCCATCTTCTCTCTTAGTGGCTAGGATTTTAGTAAAAGTCTTTTTGCACATTAAAAATCAGTCAAACAAGAGATATTATATAGAGAGTAGAAAAACAAATTATAACTCTTAACTAATTAGGAGTTATCATTATTTCGAAATTCCTATTTGTATTATAATTAAGTCTCACTTAATTATTTAACAAATAAATTTCATAATTAATATTAGTAAATTTGAATATCATTATTTATTTAATTAATTAAGTCAAACTTAATTAATATTATAAATAATTTAAATTACTTTAATTTAATTTAAATCCAATTTAATTTAAATCCAATTTAAATTAAATAATCCTTCAAGCATTCTTTGTGTGAGACCCTATAGGTTATTATTACATTGGCAACGAATTTTAAATCTAATTTAAAATCGTAAACAATGAGCGGCATCTAGTAATACATCATTGCTACCGAAGTAATAATAATTGAATCGGTGATCGATTAAACCTTTCTTGAATAATGTATAATGTAATATAATCTCTTTAACCAAATATTATAGATTGAACTAGAGGCATGTAATATGTCATCCTCATCATAGTTTAATCCAAGTTTCCTTGATCAATGAGTAGACTATCATATCAAATCAATATTTGAGCGTGGCCACGCATTTCATAGTCTAGCTCACACAAGAGGCCAATAATATCACTCCTAAAATAGGAGGGTTAAATCCCATCTAGATCATTCATATTTCTCATACGATTCATAATATACCCAATGTCCACTTTTATCATTATCCGGTCAAGGATAACTTTTAATGGAATCAATATACATTAATTCTCGTATAGAAATATAATGACTTCAGGTCTAAGGACCATTACATCATTATCACTGTGAGAATTACTTATGACATAACAGACATGTAGAATCTCACATTGGGTCTGTCCAGCACCATGTACATATACATCTGCCTGTGTTTTTGACTTTAGTATCACTATACCTATGATCAATAAGATGTGATCATCAGTCAACAAACACACCAGTCTTAACGCATTATTATTGTCCCTTAGTAATAATACTCGACTAGGGACCTTTAGGAATATTGTAACTATTCTCATAATCTCATTTCTAAGTCACGTACTTAGAGATATAGAATCGCATATCATATTCCAAGGACATTTATTAATCTAACATTTATATCGCAGTAAATTAAGAATTAATAAATTATAAAGAGAATAATCGATAGAACATAAACATTAATAATCCTAATGTTTTAAGCTAAAACATTATAGTGTTGTCTCTAGGGTATAACATTAACAGATTGGAAGAGGGGCCATCTACTAGTGATGCTGATGAGGTGGCCCGGAGGCTGCATAAGATCATTTGCTGGATGTTGGTTATGTTGAGAGAGATTCTGGATGATTAGATATTAGCGTTTATCAGGTGGGATATTTGGTGGAGCCCGTAGTTATTGTTGTTCCCTTTCAGCGCCAATAAGCTTGGGATACTTGATCAGATGCTGGGATCCCTTTTTCATTTGTTATGTTGTATTGTATTTCAGAACTTTGTATCATTGCGGTTGTTAGAAGTTAGGGGTAGATAGGGGATGTTTTCCAGTTTTTCCTCTGTTTAACCCTGTTATATTATTGAACCTTATTTCAGAACTTGTCATTATCAGACTTTTTATCGATGTACCCTTGGATTGTTGAATCCATCATATATCTTGTTTCCTATTGTGGACCCTGAAATCTTTACAACTGATTTGTATACCATGTCTCTATACAACCGTGTTTAAAATTTCGTAAAATAGTACCCTGTGCCATGAGAAAACACCAATGATATGAGAAATTATATAGTAATAGGATTGCATGTACAAATTGCGTAAAGCTTAAAACCCGCAAAAGTGATTTCGTAATAAAATGTTGTTGTTATATATCAATGCCATGCTATCGTATTGCTAAATAATTGCCCAATCAAGTTTGTAAGAAATGGCCAACTCACCAACTCACCAAGAAGAAGAAATTCAAACCCAAGACCAAGAACTGAACCAAGATACCACCATGATGAGCCGACTTGCTCAGCTTTGCAACAACCCATAGCCCCTAAAGTTGGAAACTTCAAACACTTTCAATCTGTTCATCCCCTAGAGTTCTTAGAATTGCCCGACCCGATAAAAGCTCAGTCGTGGTTAAGAGAAATGGAGAAAGCGTTTGAGTTAGCAGAAGTTAAGGATGAAAAGAAAGCTCAATATGCGAGTTATTACCTTAAGGACGAGGCAAGTTTCTGGTGGGAATCCTCTAAGGCTTTACTTGAAGGAAAAGATTTGTCATGGGAAAAGTTTACCGAGATGTTTCTGGAGAAGTATTTGCCAAGCTATATGCAAGATCAGTTGGAGATGAACTTTCTGGATCTTAGAAAAGAGGATATGTCGGTGGCAGAATATGAAGTGAAATTTTTGGAATTATCTAGGTTTGTACCTGAGTATGTGAATACGGAGGTAAAGAAGGCCAAAAGGTTCCAACAGGGACTTAGGCCATGGATACGGATTAAGTGGCACTGTTGGAGATCAAGAATTATGCCGCCTTGGTGCAGAAGGCAATGCTAGTGGAAGGAGAGCGTGGAGCTGCAAAAAGAGAAAATGAAGGTAGGAAAAGGAAGTTTGAGAGCTTGGAGCAAGAGCAAGGAAGTTCAAATTTTAGAGGGAAGATTGGTAAGAATGGTGGAGGTCAGAACTAAAAGTTTCAAAAGTTTAAACCCAGGAATAGAGCTCAGAAGAATCGTTTCCAGAAGGTCGGACAAACGGGAAGGATAGTAGACCTCAGATTCAAGAATGTAAAGTTTGTGGGAAGAGACACATGAGAAGATGTAATAAGCTGGATGTGACTTGTTTTAGGTGTAATCAGAAAGTGCATTATTCGTCGGAGTTCCCAAGTGGAGCAAAGGAGCCTGAATTAATCTGTTTCAAGTGTGGAAAGGTGGGCCATATGGCCAGAAACTGCAAGGAACCTATTCAAAAGGCAAATGTTCTTAGGATTGCTGGACTGCCGCTTCTCCCAGCACCAACAGCTCAACCCAGAGCTAGAACCTTTAACATGACAATGAAAGATGTTGTGCAAGATGTGGATGTGGTGGTAGGTATGCTCATTATAAACTCAGTAGAATTAAAAGTGTTAATGTATTCTGGAGCCACTAGATCCTTTATTGCTGAAAGTATTATAGATAGATTAAATTATGTTGGGTGCCCTCTTGAACCCAACTTGATTATAGAGGTAGCAAGTCAAGAGAAAGTCACAGTTAATAGGATTTGTCCTAATTACAATTTGGTTATAGAAGGTCGGCACTTTTCCGCTGACTTAATTCCTTTTAAGTTAGGAGAATTCGGCGTTATGTTAGGAATGGATTGGTTGTCTAACCACGAGGCCCAAATTGAGTGTAAAAGTAAGAAGGTGAAGTTAAGAACCAAGGATGGTGACGAATTGATGTTCAAGGGGAAAAGACAAGAGAAAAAGGTTTTAACGACTATTCAGACGAGGAGATTGTTACGTCAAGGATGCGAAGCTTATTGGGCTCATGTCAGAGATATAGAGGAAGAATCCATAAGGATTGAGGATATTCCAGTAGTAAGAGATTTTCCCGATGTGTTTCCAGATGAATTACCTGGACTACCTCCAGATAGAGAGATTGAGTTTACGATTGATTTGGCTCCTGGAACGGAACCAGTATCGAAAGCTCCCTATCATATGGCGCCAGTCGAGATGAAGGAGTTAGCAGTGCAGTTATAAGAATTATTGAATAAAGGAGTAATACGCCCAAGTGTATCCCCGTGGGGTGCACCGGTGTTATTTGTGAAAAAGAAAGATGGAAGTATGAGGTTGTGCATTAATTATCGCGAATTGAATAAGTTGATGATTAAGAATAAGTACCCTCTACCGTGAATCGATGACTTGTTTGATCAGTTAAAAGAAGCTACTTATTTTTCCAAGATTGATTTAAGATCTGGGTATCATCAGCTAAAGATTAAAGCGGAAGATATACCCAAGACGGCATTTCGAACGAGATATGGACACTATGAGTTTTTAGTATTGGTGTTTGGTTTGACGAACATGCCAGCTGCATTTATAGATCTTATGAATAGAGTGTTCAAGTAGTACTTGGATAAGTTCGTTATAGTATTCATCGATGATATATTGATATATTCCAAGATGGAGGAAGATCATATGGAGCATCTGAGAATTTCTTTAAAAATTTTGAGAAGAGAAACGTTATACGCCAAGTTTTCAAAGTGTGAGTTTTGGCTGAAGGAGGTACAGTTTCTTGGACATGTACTCAATAGAGAAGGAATTAAAGTAGACCCAGCTAAGATGGAAGCTGTGATGAATTGGGAAAGTCCCAAGACCCCTATGGAGGTCAGAAGTTTTCTGGGATTAGCAAGATACTATAGAAGGTTTGTGCAAGATTTCTCTAAGATTACGGTCCCATTAAATAAGTTGACAAGGAAGAAAGAGAAGTTTGTGTGGACGGATAAATGCGAAGAAAGCTTTCAAGAATTAAAGAAGAGGTTGGTAACAGCCCCAGTTTTGGTGTTACCAGATGAAAAGGGAGAGTTTGTGATCTTTAGCGATGCTTCGTATAAAGGGCTAGGATGTGTGTAATGCAACACGGGAAGTAATAGCATATGCGTCAAGGCAACTAAAGCCGCATGAACAAAAGTGTCCCACGCATGATTTGGAATTAGCATCGATTGTGTTTGCTCTTAAAATTTGGAGGCATTACTTATATGGAGAAAAATGTGAGATTTATACGGATCATAAGAGTTTAAAGTATATTTTTACTCATAAGGAGTTGAATATGAGACAGAGAAGGTGGTAAGAATTGATCAAAGATTACAATTGTATGATAAGTTATCACCTTGGAAAGGCGAATGTGGTAGCAGATGCTTTAAGCTGTAAAGAAAGATTGAATGTCTTAACTTCATCAAAGAAATTGATCAAAGATTTTGAAAAGCTGGAAATAGAAGTGCAGATTCCAGAGCTAGAAAGAGGAGGCATGTGTGCAATGTCATTTCAACCAGAAATTTTGGAAAAGATTCGATGTTGTCAAGAACAAGTGATGTACCACGAGAAAGATAAGTTGACTGGAGAGGAAGTCAAAGATCAAAAGGATGAAAAGAGAATATATCGCGTTAACTCGCGCATTTGGATACCTAACATTGTGGAGCTAAAGCATGAGATTTTGCACGAAGTGCATACCTCAAGATTTTCAATTCACCCTGGAAGTACGAAAATGTACAAGGACTTAAAAGAGAGTTATTGGTGGTGAAACATGAAAAAGGAAATTGTGGAATGGATAAGTAAATGTTATACGTGCCAAAGAGTAAAAGCGGAACATCAACGACCAAGTGGATTGCTTCAACCACTGGACATACCTGAATGGAAATGGGAACATATCGCGATGGATTTCGTGGTAGGATTGCCAAATACCAAGTCTAATCATGATGCGATTTGGGTGATAGTTGATCGATTGATGAAGTCAGCGCATTTCTTGCCTATCAACGAAAGATTTTTATTGGAAAAGTTGGTGAAATTGTATTTGGACGAGATTGTGATGCGTCACGGAGTTCCAGTATCTATCGTGTCTGATAGAGATCCGAGACTTAACTCGAGATTTTGGCGATAATTTCATGATCATTTGGGAACTAAATTGAAAATGAGCACGGCGTATCATCCGTAGACCAACGGACAAAGTGAAAGGACAATCCAAAAGATCGAGGATATGTTGCTAACCTGTGTAATAGATTTCAAAGGAAATTGGGACAAACATTTTCCATTGATTGAATTTTCCTACAACAACAGTTATCACGCGAGTATTGGCATGCCGCCTTATGAAGCATTGTATGAAAGAAAATGTAGATCCCCTACATATTGGGATGAAGTTGGTGACTGCAAATTAATTGGCCCAGAGCTAGTTCAACAAACGAAAGAGAAAGTGGAGATGATTCGAAAAAGATTAATTGTTGCTCAAGATCGACAAACGAAATACGCGAATCGAGAACGAAAAGATATGCAATTCAAGCCTGGAGACAAAGTCTTGTTAAAAATATCTCCCTGGAAAGGTTTATCCAGATTCAGAAAGAAAGGGAAGTTGAGTCCTAGGTATATTGGACTATTCGAAATACTACGACAAGTTGGAAAGGTGGCTTATGAATTAGCGTTACCCCCGCAGATGCAACATCTTCACAATGTGTTCCACGTATCTCTTCTAAAGAAATATAATGCTGATGCAAGCCATGTGATCGAATTGGAACCAGTGGAAATACAACCAGACTTATCTTATGTGGAACAACTAGTTCGAATCTTAGATCGAAAAGAGAGGACACTTAGAAATAAAGTTGTGCCTCTAGTTAGAGTGTTGTGGAGAAATCCAATAGTGAGAGAGTCAACTTGGGAATTAGAAAGTGAAATTCAAGAAAAGTATCCCCATCTATTTGTTTAGACTAGATTCTGTGGACAGAATCCTTTTAAGGGGGGTAGACTGGGAATTTCGCGACGTGATTAAGAGAATAAAGTATGATTTTGTGGTGTAATTATAATTTATGTGACTTAATAAAGGGATTAAATGATTTTGTTGGTTAATTGTCCTTATTTTATATTAGTAACTGGGGACGTAATATGACGCGTTCCAGTTTGATGAGTCAGCTTAGGGGATAAGCTGTGTTGTTGGGCCGTCAGGTAGAACGGAACCCGTCCTAAAAAGGGATTAAAGTGTTTAAATGTGATTTATGTGTTGTTATGTGAAATGGAAATGTTTAGGTAAGTATTATATTCTAGTGACGTGCCTGTTGGTATAAAGAATTGATTCTGAAGCGTAATTGAAACGCTTAGCGTCGGGTCGTCAAGCAGAACGTGACCCGATACGCGAAAAGGGAAATAATAATAAAATTAATGATAAAAAGGAAAATTTTGTGATCAAGTATGAGTCGTGATACGTGAATATGTGCTATTGCTTGGAAATATGCTTGATTATATGCTTTGTTGATTTTTAAATGATTTCAAGGGATTTATTTGATTTAAAATAAGGTTTATTGGATCTTTAAATGTTTTTATAAAATTAGTCGAGTATGTTCAAGGTGTGAAAGTTGTTTGTTTATCTTCAAAATAGTCCTAGAGACTTTGTAAAAATGATAGATAGATTTATTTCATGATCAGTGTATTTTTAAACTGATTTTATTGAGTAAAAATTCTATTTTGAGCGCAATCTTGTAAAATCCATAACAAATAAACCGTACACTCAAAAATTATTTTAAAAATATGGCTGAAAAGCTAATTTCAAGATCTTTATTCTAAAAGTGATATTCATGGCATGTTTATCTTTTCTGATTCAAAAATATATTAATCAAATTTGTTTTTGATTATGGATAAAAGTCTTTTAAAATTACCAACTTGCCCTTGCATGCATTTACACTCACAACATGAGAGAAGGTTAGATGTGTCATTCTACCCCACTATCTCCATTCAACTTAACCAAATGACCATACTATCCTTGCATGCATTTTGTGCTAATAATGAGAGAAGGGTACAAGGGTAATTTCTCTTTTCCACTAACTTGTAAGTATAAAAGGAGAGAAGTTTGGTCATTTATGTTCTATCTCTTCCCTTTCTCTCTCTCTCTCTCTCTGTTCTTTCATCTCTCTTTTCTCTCTTCTCTCCCGAGCTCTCCCTCCCGGCTCTCTCTCTCTCTCATACACTCCCTCTTTCTCTCTCTTACATGCAAAGCCTAAATCTAGTTGGAAATCAAAGTTTTCACCATCAATCTTCCTTATTCCTCATTCTCTATCCGTTTACCTTTTGCATGTAAGTGTTTAAGCTATTTTTGAAATCAACTTATTCTGATTTTACCTAAGAAAATCTCAATTTCTTAGTGTATGGTTATAGAAGAAGTATAGCGGATGATATGTGGTATTTTCTTTGGTTTTGTTTTGTGTTAGTTCAAATTTTTTTGTTAAAAGAAAAAAAAGGGTTTTTGATTTTGAATGATGAGTTGCTTATTTATTTTAGTGTTAAACTTGATATTGAATATAAATCTTTGTTTCTAAGAAAGTTTAATGGCATGCATGTAAGATTTGAGTATTATCAAATGAGTTTAGTTTGATTTATAAAGAAAATGAGTTGAATGGTTAAGTTAAGGGTTAAAATGAGTTGAAATTATGATTTAAAGCCTTGCATGTTAAAATTGATCTATGCATGTGTGTTTTTTTTGAAAAACCCGAATGGGTCTTATGATTGGAAAAGGATTAAGTTGATTTGGGTGGGCTTATATGATAATTGCTTTAGCTACTAGTGATAATCGAAATAAGTACTTGGTTGCATGTCAATTTTGGATGGTGTTTGTGTTGATTTTAGGTTCGAATTTTTGATAATTATAAGAGGGTTTTGATTTTTTATTTTGATTATGATTTTGAATCGATATTTGGATTAAAAAGGATGAGACTTGATTGTGTAAGTGATTCTTGTACTTGCATGTTACTAAAAGAGGTTTATTCACTTGATTGTGTTTGGTTGTAAGGGCCGAATAGTTAAGGATATTTGATCCTACGATTTCACCGATTGAATGCATGTAAGATTTCTTGGAATTAAATGGTTTATTTGGTGGTTTTGGTTTGAATTAAGTGAAATAAAAGGGAGGATTGAGTCTTTTTGATTGTACAATTGCTAATATAATTCAAGTATAGAGTTAGGGTGTAAAGATTATATGCTATATGTTGTAATAACGTCACAATATGTGATTCGATAACTATCTATTTAAAGGATATGAGCTTATGGTATAATCGTGCTATATGATTATGATTGAGTATATATACTCTTAGGGTATTGCGATAAAGAAAAATTGTTAAACATTCCACGAACGTCGAATGGGAAATCTAATTAGGGTTTCGATTTTTGGATTGTAGATTCGGAGCGTGAGGGCATTCAGGCTAGGAAAGGGAAAGGTGTACAAGGTGGCAGTAGTTCAATCCTTGTGAAACAGGAAAACGAATTCAGGCAAGTAACTCTACCTACTTGTATAAGTTGTGTATTGAAAGGATATTGTTGATGCCATGATAGAGTATTGATGTTATTATTCCTTATGAACCTGTTATTGATTCTTGAGAAACCCTGTTATTATTCTTGTAATGACTTGATATGATTATTGTTCAAACCTTTATAATAACCTTTTTATTCATATCCTGATCACCTGTTGATACCTTAAATTCTTGTAAACCCTATAAGAATCTTTATGAACCCCCTTGCGTAATGATCCTTCATTTCTTTGTTTACCTTATTCCATGATGATCCTTGGAACTGTTTTGATTCCCTAACTTGCATACCTTGTGATCATTTGATCAAGATCCTTAGCATTGAACTTTGCTTACCTTTGATTCATTCACTTCTTTCGAATTCTTGAAATTGAACTAAAGAATGAGTTTCGACTTGAAAGAGTCTGAATGATTTCATATTCTTGGTAATGTTAAAATGAACTTAGTGAAACCTTTCTTTTGTAACACAAGGTTTTCCAAATGAATTCCTGATGGATTGGATTAAGATGTAAGAGACTAGTGGGACTAGTATAGTCATATAAGAAACTAGCGGGGCTAGTCCAATTTAAGGCTAAAATTATGCCATAGGTACCTTAATGACCAGATGGAGGTCGGTACGGGCTGATCACCCGTATTATTATTATGAATTGAAAGTTGAAGTAGTCCAATCAAGGGTTCCCTGTCACTTTATAAAGGATATTGAATACATTGCTTTAGTAAATTGCTTCTTTGAAAATGAAATGGCTTATAATGTTTTGAAAAGAGATGATTGTGATATTGATTAGCATACTTCTTGTGAACCCTGATTCTTATTCTGATATTGTTATCAATCATATAATTGATTCCCAGAGTTGAAAAGATTATCGCTTTCCATTTGTAAGATCCTTGAGATCCTATTGATGATTTGTAATGAATGTCGGCTTTCGCTTATCTTGGAACTTGATTCTTGAAAGCCCAACTATCTCTTCATAAACCCTCCCTAGCCCAAAGATAGAAATCTGCCACCTAGAGAATTTCAGTAGAATGCCCCAAAAGTAATTGTGAAAAGATATTGTTTATTGCATCATAGAACTCTCATTTAGTTACTTGCTAAGTTTTATACTCATATATTATGCTTTGTTCTAACCATGGCAGTTAAGCAAGAGGATGGCCAGACTTAGGCGCACTGCTCATAAGAGCGTACCTGGTGGCCCCTACCGTGTTGTAGGCTTCCAGATGCCAGAGCAGGTAGTACAGGTTATGTGTGAGCAAGCGCTTAGTCGGAAAGTTTGTAAAGATACAATGGGTTATCTGTCAGTTCCAAGTCGGAATCGATTATGTAAATTTGGTATTATTTTGGGTTGTAATTTATATAATATGGTTGGTAGTTGTAATCTTATCTCAAATTTAATCATGTTTGATCCTGTTATTAGTTAATCAGGGTTTGTACTTATTTATTCATATTTTAAAGGTGTGTGGATCCTCATTTCCTAACCCCGATATTGAGGGCGTCATACATGCTATTTGCAAACATGTTATTCCGATAAGGTATGCTAAATGGAATTTGAGGCATACTAAATGCAGCATAATAAGGATTAGGTGCAAATGGCATATTAGCAAATTATGCATTCATATTCTAAGCAGGCATAGCATTCATAGGCATTGCAGACATGGCAGTCATGTTGGAAAAAGAAGAAGGTGCAGACATAGGAGTAGGCATAGCAATCTTGCAATTAACAGACAAGTGTAATCACTACCACACTTAACACAGATTTTTCTTGGTGCATATTTATCAGGTGTGTAGTTGTTATGTTTGTTAATCCCTACCTTCCCATTTCTATTATTTTTCCTTTTAGCTTCTGTTTTAACCTCAATCTTTTCCAGTCTGTCATTCAATTGCATGATAGACATATGACCAACATTAGCTTTCTTTTCTTTTCTAACTTGAATTGATTCTCCTGGAATAAAGTTTTTAAAAACTGATCCATATTTCTCATTCAATTTAATTAACTTAGCTTTTCTAACTGGTTTACTCATAGCCGACAGATGTGGCTCCTTGTCTCTCGACGGATAATCATTTTGATTATCCGACGGATGATTTTCATCATCCGTCGAGTCCACATCTGTAAAGATGCCTTCAACCAGATTAGAATCAAGCTTCTCTTTGCTCTTTTTCCAGGATGCATCACAAAAGGATTCTATACCTTGAACTTTAGTAATTTGAGCATTAACATCTCTAGATGATTTCCATGCTTTAATTACTTCATGTTCTCGTTCAAGTTGCTTTCTTAAAATCTCCTCTTTCTTTAAGGATTCTGTAAGTTCATCCTTAGCAACCTTGCATTCTAATTTCAATTTTTCAAACTCAATAAATTGAGACTCTAGCACATTATTCCTCTCACTTAAAAATAAATGGTTTTCTTTAATTTTAGCATTTTCCTTGGTGAGGGACTTAAGTATAACACGCAGGTGATATAACTCAGTAGACATGTCATTTATTGCATCATTACACTTAGCTTTAGACAAATGAACTAGATTGGTTGTGATTACCTGATTGCTTGATGAACTTGTTTCTGTTTAATCTGACTTGGCCATTAGGGCTAGATTGACATAGTTGATTTCTTCATCTTCATCCAGTCCATCTGCAGCCCAGTCACTCTCATGTGTGATGAAATCCCTTTCCTTTTGCTTGAGCAACTCAAAGTATTTCTGCTTATAATCGACAGGCTCAAACTTCTTTTTGCTAGAATCAGACTTTCTACACTCACTAGCAAAATGACCTGTCAAGCCACATTTGAAACATTTGAATTTTGACTTATCAACCATGTTTCTGTTTGGCTTGGTTGCTCCAGAATTCTTCTTGAATTTGAGCTTGGCAAATCTCATGGTTAAGAATGCTAGATGTTCATCAATATCATCCATGTCATCTTGGCTCAACTGTTCTTCATTTTCATCTACCAGCCCTTTACCCTTGCTTTCACAAACCTTTGATATAGGTTCAACAGCTTCCACCTTCACCTCTTTTTCCTTCTCTAGTTCAGCAACTAGTGCAATGGATCCTCCCTTCTTTCTTCCTTTCTCCATCCTTTCATTTTGCTCTATTTCAAGCTCATAGGTTTTCAGGATGCCATACAGTCTCTCCAAGATGAACTCCTTGTAATCTTGTGAATTTCTCAATGAGACTGTCATTGGCTTCCACTCCTTTGGGAGAGATCTAAGGAACTTGAGGTTAAAGTCTTTTGTTTGATAGATGTGATATCCAGTAATTTTAGGAATTTATATTATTAATATCTGGATGATTTTATTTCATTGTTTCAAATTGGGAGGGAATAAAGTTGTGGATATTTTATTCCTTTTTGATGAATTCATGTTTCTAAATGATTAATGTGTTAATTGATAATTGTGATATTGATTCCTGTCATTGATGTGAGAGTATTTAATTACTTTCACTGTTTTCAAAATATACTTGGTTTTATCTAGATTCTCCCTCGTAGCAGGTGAATTGTGAAAATATTCGAAAATATTATATAACGACTATTTTGTTACGTGTTAAATGAATAATATTATATGAGTTATTTGAATTTTATGATATTTATGTGAATTGGTGAATAAATATTTAAAAATAGATTATTCCAGTTTGGCGAGTCAGTAAAAGGTTTGAAGTGTGATCAGTGATTATACAAAAGGAATTATAAATAAAGGATTAAATATAAAATTGGTGAGTATCAGATTTTATTATTTGAGAGATGTGATTATGTGTTATTTGATTAATATGTGAGTGACATTGTGGTCAAAATGTTTTTTAAGATATTTTCATGATTTATTATGTGAAAAATGGGGTTTAGTGGATCTTTAAATATTTTTATTAAATCATATGTATATGATTAAATCATGAAATTTGTTTTATTATCTCTAGAATACCATTAGAAATATTTTAAAAATAATAGTTGGATTTATTTTGAGGTTGGAGTATTTTAAAATGATTTTATGAGCTTTATTTCTATTTTTGAGCATTACCTTGTAAAATTGTATAAAATAAACCGTTCGCTCAAAAATTATTTTAAAAATATGGGGACGAAGATAATTTCGTGCTCTATATTTTAAAAATGAGTTTCATTTAATTCTCACTCTTTACAGTATAACGAAATAATATTTAAATTCGTTTTTATGTATTCTAGTATAAAGAAAGTGATAAATAGAAAGAAGGAAAATAACAGTTTTGCCCCTGGGCTTACTTCTCTCAAACCCAGCAGACCTCCCCTTGTTTCTTCTTCATTATCGATCTTTCTCTCCATCTCTCTGATCTCTTCCTCTCTCCCTTCTCCCATCTCTTCATTTTCCGGCTAAATCTCCGTTTTGATACCGAATTTATGCTCATGTTATCTCCTGACTGATGCTCGGGGTATGTATGCGTGTATTTTGTCGATTTCGTTGAAAACCCAATTCGGGTAAGTTAGAAAATTCAAACCTTTGATTCGGTTTTGATGAAATTATGTTGAGTTCTTGCTTGGATTCGAATATGTACATTATTTAAAGCTTTAATTGGAGTTAAGCATGATTGGAGACCTACCTGTGCACCTCTGTTCGACTCCACCGCCGGTGATGAACTCCGGTGAGCCGGCGGAGTGGACTATGATGCTCGTTGAGTCTGAAAATAACAATAACAATTCGTTTTAATTCAAAATTTGATATGTAAGTGTGTTCCTAAATTTTTCAGATTTTTGAGATTTAAATTTTAATTTTTGGTTCGAATTTGATATAAATTGATGTATGATTATTTGGTTATGAAATTACTTGCTACGGATGTTGATGCGTGCTAAAGTTATAAAATTTCATATTTGTATAAACTCGATTTATTGGATTTTATTCCGAGTCTTAGAAATTTTAGTTGTTTATGTATAAAAAATTGGTTATAGTAGTTGGGCATAAATTTTGAGAATTCGATAATGGCTGGTTGTGATGTTGTTAATTAGTGATACTAAATTACTAATGGTGTATGTATATATATGTTGGTTTTCGTTAGCATTCGGAAATAGATTAGTTGATTGAGGTTTTAATCAGAAATTAATGTGTAATTTATTGTAGATGATCGGTTAAGGTATTAACGAACGAGTCATGGCAAATTTTCTCTAGAATTATAAGTGTAAAAGAGAGTCTAATGTATCATTGAAATTGTAATATGAACTATTAATATTTGCATGCTAAGTGTTTGATTATTTGCATAATAGAGATTATGGGTTTAGTTAATTGTTAAAAATTGATTAAAGTTGTTAATGAAGTTTAAGTGCAGAAAATTCAGCATTTTCCAGGAAACTGTCTTGTTTTGGATGACTGTTTTGAGACGTTTTGAGACCTAATTGCTTGATGGTTAAAACATAAGAATTGTAGGTTTATGATTTAATTATATGTCTGTAAAATTTAGTTACTAACATACTTGTAAAAATTGAGATACAATTTATTTAGTGCAAGGTGCGCAGAATTTCTGGACAGGGTTTGTTGGCCATATTGACGACTCTGTTCAGGGGATCTAAACACCTTGCTTTTATCTGAAATTTTTATGGTAGTTAGATATGTGAGTCAGTTAAGTCTCCACCAAATTTCACTACAACAGACGTATTTATGAATTTATTAAAAATCTAGAGGCAAACTTAGTTTCCTGTAAAATCGAGCAGCCAAGATACTTGTTATGTGTTTTTATATGTTTAATTATTTACAAAGCTTTTGTTTGCAACTTGATGTTAAATGAGAATATATAGAGATGTGTTTTATGGAAATACATGTTAGTATATGCCTATTTGAGATTGAGTTTAGTTGCTAATTATTAGAGTGTGATTTGAATATGTGTATAGTTACTAGTCTATGTGATATATGTGCAAGGTGATTTATTTAAGTGTTTACTCAAGTTGAATTGGTGATGCTAAATTATATAACTGTAAGTTCAAATATTATAAATTATTAAGTATACTTAATTGTTTAGGTGCCGCAAGTCTGGGCGGGTAATTTTCCTTAATTGTTTAGGTGCCGCAAGTCTGGGCGGGTACTTCTCTTACTTGTTTACTTTTATGTTACTGCAAGTTGAGGCAACTTTATTTTGTTTGGTTATAAGAGTAAATTGTGGAATTGAAAAAAGGTGGATAGTCCTAATTACGAATACTTCATGCCAAAATTTTGTAAAATTCCCCTGTCTTTAAATCAATTGACTTATTTGATTTCAATGATTTGAAAGCATGTTATGATTGTTAGTCGTAACACGTATAGGATATGTCTGGGTAAGAATATTGAAATGACTTGTGGGTTGTATTTATGGTGTGGTTATTCAGGGTATTGTCCATATTACGAATAGGTCATGCCGAATTTTCCGTAGAAATATTATCATAAGTTACGCGTTCTCGTGTTAAATAATATTCTGAGTTGGTAGTAAGTTTTAAACTATAATGTGTGCTACTTGTTATATGCTATATAATGTGCCATATGTATATATATATACATATATATCGCGAAAGGGTAGAAATAAGATAATCATTTCAGAAGGATACTAAAGTAGTATCTTTTTGCTTATGCTAGTGATCGGGCATTAAGGGCGTGAGACCAAGCAAAAGAAAAGATAAAGGGAGAGTTGCATAGTGGTTCAGTAGTTACGGATGGTTCGTGACGAACAAAACCAGACGTTGGGGATCAAGACTAAAGTTGGATAAGATTTCTTATCAGACCGCAGTAACCGCATTAGCGGCATATCAAAGAATTAAGAATAAGAAATGGTGACGTCTTGAGAAAGCATCATGAGATATTTGTGTTATTGCGAGTGTGCTAACTGCTAAAAATCCAAAGGCAAGTATCCCTATAATCACTTATTGTTCAAGTGATATTTATTTTAAATCTTCTTATGCAAGTATTGCTTTTCCTATTTTCAAGTTCAGAATAGATAAATATTTTACATATCGCTGAGTTAAATGTTTATTATGCAAATACTCTTCTGCTATTCAATGTTCAGAATAGCTAAGTGATTTTACTCATCAAATTACTGGATTTATAAATGTTTTGAGTTTTGAGAAAAATAAGTTGGTTTTGCGAGTAATCATGCCCAAGTAAATGGGGGAATAAAAGTTTATAAGGGTGTCGAGTATTATGACCCTTTTCAATAAAATATTTTAAGATTGGATGGTTGCGTAAGAGGCCGTGGCGGCGGTCCAGCGGAGATTTAGGTATTATACAGGATATAATACCATTAGGCCGATATGTGCCTTGGGTGCCCCATTTGTTTAGTTGGATATGCTTCGGCATACCGGTGTTGCTCCGCGGCAGATCACCGGCGGCAACACACCGTCGTTCGAGGATTCCAATCTAAATTATTAAATAGTTTTTTTTGATAATCATAGAAAAATGATTTATCAATTGTTTTGGTTTTGAATAAAGGTGGAATACAGTTTTAATTCGGTTGCTGATTAATGTTGATATTTAAGTTGTTGTTAAATATCAAAGGTGGTATTAATGCAAATGATTGATGTTAACTTCCCTATTTTAGCGTGGGTAGGTTGTGAGCATCAAAGTTCGTATTAATATCTAATTTGATATGACAACAAAATAAGTATTAATTTCAAGAGTTCAATTTTGAATAAAGTTTGTGATTCAATCCATAATCATTGGTTCTTGTTATTGTTGTTTACGATATTTCCGTAAAGACTGTTTTACGAGTTTTATTCTCGTCAAGATTCAAAGTATTGCTGAAGCATTCGCTCAAAAATATCAAAATGGTTTTGAATACAATTAAGGAACCAATTCTGAGGTTCCTCAACTAAAATTTTATGATTCAGCAATTATGATTTTAAATGTTCTGCTCTAATGCAGATGTCGGTTTTATATCAAAATGATCCTATATTTGCTATAATGATCTTGTTGAGCATTTCTTTCGCTCATACTTGTCTGTTTTTAAATTTAACCTCCAGTAAGGATTAGCTTGCGCTGTTTAGCTGCGTAATTCGAGGAAGTAAAGAAGAAGCTTTTGGAACGTGGTTGGTCCAGGGTTTGCGGGCTAGTGTAAGTTTTATTGTGTAAAGTTGTTATATTATATTATATTATAGTTGTATATTTTATTTGGGCCTAGTGTACTTCAATTCGAAGTTATACTAGTGGGTTTAGTTTTGAGTTGGAATTTATTGAAAAGAGTTTTAAAAGAAAGTGAAAAATTTATTGGTGGAATTTGGATATCTTGTTTCTAGAACTGTAACCTTAAAAGATCTTGGATTAGTTTGGGGTCATTTATGATAAATATCTTCCGCTGACATTTGTTTATTAATTAAACAGGTTAATTTGGATTGAGGTTTTATAGTGGCGACCAAATCCTCTGACCCCGGATTTGGGGGCGTTACAATAGACCCTTTCATGCAGTTTTAGAGCATTCAGCAGTTTTTGAAACCTACTGAAAATGTCAGTGAGTGATTCACTTTCTTCACAGTGAAAGTGGTCATATTGTTGAATCAAGAGTTGCATCTTGTTCTCCCTTACTTGCTCGGTACCATCACAGATAATCTGTATTGTGTCCCAAACCTATTTGGTTGTTTTACAGTTAATGATGTTGTCAAACATATCACCATCAACACCATTAAACAGTATATTCATGGCCTTTTTATCTTTCCTGACTTGTTCAATGTCTGGATCAGACCATTCATGCCTAGGCTTTGGAACTGATGGTTCATTCCCTGTAGCAGCTCTCATAGGGACATGATGACCTCTTTCAATGCAGTCCACATAAGCTTCATCTTGAGAGAGGAGATGTAGGTGCATCTTCACCTTCAAGTGGTGATAGTTGTTTTTGTCCAGAAATGGAATCTTTACTCCAACATCCTTCTTGCTTATCTTGTTGTGATATTTACAATCTTTGTGCTTCAAAAGCTTGCTCTGATACCAATTGTTATTCCCTAACAATACAACAAGAATTACAGAAGGGGGGGTTAAATGTAATTCTGGCTTCTTTTGAGATTTTAAAAATGTTCTAACTCAATATATATAACAGTTTTTGATTTGCAGTAATGCGGAATGAAATAATAATAGAAATCAAAACACTAAGTAATAAAACACAAGCTTTAAAACTTTCTGGTGGATTTGAAAGTATCCACCAGATATATATATATATATATATATATATATATATATATATCAGATTGAGAACTCTGTGATACCTTGAATAGCACACAGCTGCTTTACAAGTGAACAAACAAACTACAGAGAAATTCTTACAAGTACAGCTTTATCTATCTCTCTGAAAAATGTGCTTGCTTAGTTAATTGTTCTACTTGCTACACTTGGTTTATATATCACCAAGTTACATGACAGTAAGACAAGATAATAAAACAAAATAAATCTAGACTAATATCATGCTTCAACATTACTCTATCCAGCATCTTTGAATATCTTCACATTTGCATGGATATGGTAATGCTTCTTTGTTCTTAAAATCCTTCTTAACAGGCTGCCACATTCCTTTTGCAAACACCCGACGCATGCGACAGTGTTGTCACTATCAACAAGTATTTTGAATATGATCATCCGTCGAGATTATGTTGAACATCCGTCGAGAATATATTGATCATCCTTCGGGAGTCTTATAGATCATCCGTCGGGAGTCTATCTGTCACTTGACTCTATTTCACTTATACAGAATTACAGGACATCACATATTTACAATTAGCCAAACTATTTAGCATATCAATCTAGTAGTCAACATGACTTAGAGAATCCTATAGAATCTACTAGACTAAAACATGTTATTTGCAGAATTGTGCTACAGTACTTATTTGTTACATAAGCTACACTCTTGATGGATGTTAAATTGTCATTTGTCGGGACAATAAAGTTCATCCGTCGGGACTATATTAGAACATCCGTCGAAGGCTACAAAATTCACTAAGTTAAATCTACTAAGGTATTTTGTTTAACTTATCATCAATTTAACAACATATTCCTAACAGAGTTTGATGAAGAATTTGGTAAAGATGCTGGCATGGACATAGTGGGGATGCATGCCCTAGTTCATCAATTGATACTCCTAATTGGATGCTAAGAAAGGAGTGCAGCTCTCATCACTTCAACTACATACTTTTTAAGCTCATAAATCAAACTCAAACAGCTCTAGAAGCTACTTCCAATGCTGGTGCAAGGTCCCTTTTGCAAGCCCATCTAGAGCGTCTATAACTTCATAAAATTCAACACCTCAAAGAGGCTTTATATTTGGATGATCTAAAATTATTAATTGATGAAGTCAAAAAGGACATGTACATTAAGTTAGATGAGAAGCTTCGTGAAGCAACAATGAGGGAGCTAGAACAAAAGCTAAGGAAGGAAGTTGATCTATCAAGAAAAGTTGAGGCCTTGGGTACAAAAATATCTAATGTTGAAGATTCCTTGGCCAAGATACTTCAAGGTCAAGAAACCCAAACTCAGTTGCTCCAACAACTAGTGGATGCATAAACTTCAACCTCCACACTTCAACTTGATAATAACAAAAAAGGGGACAAGGATGTGCATGTACAAGTGTGTAAGGTAATAGTTCCATCTATTACTTTGTTAAAGCCACCAATAAATGGGAAGTTGGACAACATTGACCTCACCAATCTAGTTGCAGCTGGGTTGAAGCTTAAAGAAAAGAAAAAGAAGATAGATGAAAGAATTGCACAAGTATTTGGCTCAACTACAAAACAATCAGAATCAGTGAAACATTTTACACAGTTGAAGCCTCTTATATTGGATGAATTGAAGATGGGAAAGGGTGCAAAGGGAGAAACATCAATTAAAAATGAACTCAAGCCTATTGTGGTGCTCAAGCATAAACCTTTAACTTTCAGATTTACAAGTAAACACCCAATGGAGCTAGATTATTCACCTCTCAGGCCTAATGAGCAAAAAACTCATGGGTAAATCAATTGCTAGCTACAAGACAACTAAGGATGCAACTTTGAGAAAGAGAATAGAAAAAATCTACAGACATGGAGAAATAATTTGTATAATGAGTGGGCATCCAAAATTTCTAGAAGCAAAGAAAGAAAAAGCCTTGAGGTTAAAGTCACAGTCAAAGAAAAAGAAAAGGAAGGCTGCTAAAGAAGCTCAAAAGAATATTGAGAAGCCTGCTACTGAGAAAGAATTGACTGATGAAAAGAAAGAAAAGCCTGATTGGCAAATAGGAAAAAGAGTAAAGGTGAGAGCAAAGAGGCCAAGCAAAATTTTAGAAGAGAAGAGTGAGCCATCTCAATCTATTCCAACAACTCAATCAGTTGTGCCCAATGTGGAACTAGTTAAAATCAAGGTGTACCATGAGGTAAACTATCATGGTGAACCAATAGTGCCCAAGGAAGAACCTATATATTGGGAGAGCTTACCTGTTAGATATATTTGATAATGTCATGACTAATATGATTTATGTTTAGTTTTCAGATCTTACTTAAACAGGACAAATCAGTACTTAACTGAAATCAGCACTTATACTGAAGTCAGAACTTAAGTCATCAGTACTTAAAGTTCAGGAGATATTTATCAGGAGATAATATCAGGAGTTAAAGGAAATGTTCAGATAAGGAAGGCGGCTGATTGAAAGGAAAGAAGATCAAGAAAAACGTAAAAAGACATATGCATGAAGAAGGAATTCTATGAAAAATGGAATACTTGGAAGAAAAGATATCTGATTGATATATTTTAGGAAGCAGAATTATATTCCATATCAATTAGCGATTATCTTGTAACTGTATAGTATATAAACACAGACATAGGTTTTACACTATAAGTGTTATCATTATCGAGAATATTATTCATTGTAACCCTAGCAGCTCTCGTGATATTTGTTCATCACTGAGAGAGGACAGTTCCATATTGTAACAAAGTTTATTGCTTTAAATAAAGTCTGTTTTCTGTTACTTGTGTTATTTGAATTCGATTTGATTGTGCTATACACTGTATTAAACCCTCTTCTACAGTGTGTATGACCTAAAAAGTGGTATCAGAGCCGATCTGTTAACACACAAACAGTTTAAGATCCAAAAACAATCATGTCTGAAGTAGAAACTTCAACTAAGCCCACCAAAACTGAAGAACCTCCAAAGACACAAATCCATAGTCGATATGAGGCTATTAGAGTTCCCATATTGAAACCATCTGAATATCCCATATGGAAGGTGAGGATGACTATGTTTCTGGAAGCAACAGATCCAGAATATCTTGATATAATCAAGGAAGGACCTCACAATCCAACAAAACTCGATGTTGCACTTGCAGGTGAAGCAGCAAAGTCTGTACCAAAAGAGAAGAGTGATTACACTGTTGAAGATATCACATCAATTGCTAAAGATGCTAAGGTACGACACTTGCTGCATAGTGCCATTGATAATGTAATGTCAAACAGGGTAATAAACTGCAAAACTGCAAAGAAGATATGGGATGCCTTGGAAACAAGATGTCAGGGAACTGATTCGATTAAGAAGAACAGGAAGACAATACTCACTCAAGAGTATGAACACTTTGACTCAAAGGCTAATGAGTCATTGACTGATTTATATGATAGATTTGTCAAACTTTTGAATGATTTGTCACTGGTTGATAAGGAGTATCATCTTGAAGATTCAAACCTTAAATTCATGTTAACTCTTCCTGAAAACTGCGATTTGAAGGCCACAATCATAAGAGACAACTATAGTCTTGAAGAAACAACTCTTGATGAAATCTATGGGATGCTCAAGACTCATGAACTTGAGATGGAACAAAGAAGCAAGAGGAAAGGAGGAAAGTCAAGGACAGTTGCTCTTAAGGCTGAAGAAGAATCTCCCAAGGCAGCTACCTCAAGGAAAGGCAAGGGTAAAGCGCTCTTCACAAAGTCTGATACTGAGTCATCAAGTTCTGATAGTGATGGTGACTCAGAAACTGAAAGCTCGCCTAAGATGTATGCTGATGAAGAGATGATGAAGCTGTGTGATCTTATGGTAAAAGGAATCACAAGGATTGCATACAGGAAGTTCAGGAAGGGAAACAAGTTTTCTAGGAAAGGTGCAAGTTCTGATAAGAAGAATTTCAGAAAATCTGAAGGCAAAGGAGGGAAGTCTGACAGAGGAGACTACACAAATGTCAAATGCTACAACTGTGGTGAGAAAGGCCCCATATCTCCTGATTGCAAGAAAGTAAAGAGTGACAAAGGCAAGGCTCTTGTCACAAAGAAGAAAAGTTGGACAGACACTTCAGATTCTGAAAGTGAGGAGAACTATGCCTTGATGGCAAATGCTGATATGGAAAATGCTGATAGCAGTCCTGAAGCTGCTGAGTTAAAGAGCAACAGAAAAAACATCCTAGTTCTGGATAGTGGATGTTCAGGACATATGACTGGAAATAAAGCCCTGCTATCAGACTTTATGGACAAGGCTGGCCCAAGTGTTTTTTATGGAGATGGAAACATTGGAAAAACATTGGGATATGGCAATATCAATCTTGGGAATGTCATCATTAAAGAAGTAGCTCTGATCTTAGGACTTAAACACAATCTGCTAAGTGTTAGTCAAATCTGTGAAAGAGGTTATCATGTGGATTTCTTTGAAGAACACTATGAAGTTGTAAGTAAATCTAAAGGCAAAGTTGTTCTGAAAGGATACAGGCATGGTAACATTTATGAAGCCAAGCTTTTAATAAGTACTGATGGTTCTGCAATCTGTCTGATGAGTAGAGCATCAATTGAAGAAAGCTGGAACTGGCACAAGAAACTCTCTCATTTAAATTTCAACAATATAAATGAATTAGTCAAGAAAGATCTTGTGAGAGGACTGCCAAAGTCAGTATTTGCTCCTGATGGCCTTTGTGATTCATGTCAGAAGGCTAAACAAAGAAAATCTTCTTTCAAGAGCAAGACTGAATCATCAATTCTTGAGCCTTATCACCAACTACATGTTGATCTATTTGGTCCAGTAAATGTCATGTCTATTACAAAGAAGAAATATGTTATGGTCATAGTGGATGAGTTCACCAGATACACATGGGTGTATTTCTTGCACACAAAAAGTGAAACTCCATCTATCTTGATTGATCTGTCAAGCAACTGGATAAATTGGACAAAGATTCTGTGAAGAAAATAAGAAGTGATAATGGCACTGAGTTCAAGAATTTGATAATGGAAGAGTTCTGCAAAAACAATGGAATCAAGCAGGAATTTTCTGCTCCTGGAACTCTACAGCAAAATAGAGTTGTTGAAAGAAAGAATAGAACTCTTATTGAAGCTGCACGAACTATGCTTGATGAAGCAAAGCTTCCAACCTATTTTTGGGCTGAAGCTGTGCAGACTGCTTGGTTTACTCAGAATGCAACACTCATTAACAAGCATGGAAAGACACCATATGAGATGGTGAAGAAAAAGAAGCCAAATCTGAAGTATTTTCATGTATTTGGATGCAAGTGTTTTGTTCTTAAGACTCATCCTGAACAGCTATCTAAATTTGATTTAAAAGACAATGAAGGAATTTTTGTTGGATATCCACTTTCCACAAAAGCCTTCAGAGTCTACAATTTAAGAACAAGAGTTGTCATGGAATCAATCAATGTCTGTTTTGATGATAAGAAGATTACTAGACTTGAAGATTTCTATAATTATGATCAGCTGAGACTCGAAAATGAAGAATTAAAATCTGATACTGAAAATCCTGACAGTCTAAATTCTTATACAGCAAACTCTGATGGATTAAACTCTGATGTTATTGAAACTGTGGTGACTACGCCAAAGGAAAATGCACCTGTGCAGGGGGAGCATACTGAAGATATAACCACATCTCAAGAAGCATCAGAACATATAACTGGCTCTTCAAGTTCTGATTCATCAAGTTCTGATAAGCCAAGTTCTGATAATTCTGAAAATTTAAATTCTGAAGAATCCAATTCGGAGAACATACTTCCAGGGGGAGCATAAGAAGATGTTGATAAAGATGGCATGGATCATAGGGAAGCATCCAGTTCTAGAGAAAACCTTCCATCTGCAAGGAAGTGGACTAAATCACATACACCTGATTTAATTATTGGAAATCCTGATGCAGGTGTCAGAACTAGAACAGCTACTTCAACCGAATGTCTCTACAATTCTTTTCTTTCTCAGACTGAACCAAAGAAAGTGGAAGTATCTATTCAAGATGCTGATTGGGTGCAAGCAATGTAGGAAAAGTTAAATGAATTTGAAAGAAACAAAGTCTGGCCCCTAGTGCCAAGACCAAAGAACAGATCTGTTGTTGGTACAAAGTGGGTGTTCAGAAACAAAACTGATAGTGATGGCATAATTACAAGGAATAAAGAAAGGTTGGTTGCAAAAGGATATTCTCAACAGGAGGGAATTGATTATGATGAAACTTTTGCACCAGTTGCAAGATTGGAAGCCATAAGAATATTTTTGGCTTATGTTGCTCACAATAAGTTTACTGTCTTTCAAATGGATGTGAAAAGTGCTTTTCTCAATGGAGAATTGGAGCAGGAAGTATATGTTGAACAACTTCTAGGCTTTGTAGATCCCAAATATCCAAATCATGTCTATAGGCTTGATAAAGCACTTTATGGCCTTAAGCAAGCTCCAAGAGCATGGTATGAGACTTTAGCTCAGTTTCTTCTGGAAAGTGGATTTAACAGAGGAACTATAGACAAAACATTGTTCTACCTCAACCATGGAAAGGACCTACTTTTGGTTCAGATATATGTTGATGATATCATCTTTGGTTCTACAAATGATAAACTTTGCAAGAAGTTTGCCAAACTAATACAGTCAAGATATCAAATGAGTATGATGGGAGAACTTAGCTATTTTCTGGGCCTTCAAGTCAAGCAGAATGAAGAAGGCACTTTTATTTGTCAAACCAAGTACACCAGAAACTTGCTGAAGAAATTTGGAATACAAGATTGTTCAAGTGCATCCACTCTCATGGCCACTGCAACAAAATTGGATAAGGATACTGGTAAATCAGTAGATATTACTGATTACAGAGGTATGATTGGCTCTTTACTCTATCTAACTGCTAGTAGACCTGATATCATGTATGCTACCTGTCTTTGTGTAAGATTTTAAGAAGATCCAAGAGAACCTCACTTAACAGCTGTGAAAAGAATATTCAAGTATCTTAAGGGAACATCTGATCTGGGATTGTGGTATCCCAGAGAATCAGATTTTAAACTAATAGGTTACTCAGATGCAGATT
Organism: Apium graveolens; assembly: GCF_009905375.1. NCBI lineage: Eukaryota > Viridiplantae > Streptophyta > Magnoliopsida > Apiales > Apiaceae > Apium > Apium graveolens. Next base: position 176,366,640 of record NC_133651.1, read on the forward strand.
TTGCAGGTTGCAAAATTGACAGGAAGAGCACAAGTTGAAGCTGCCAATTTCTTGGAGGCAGATTGGTTTCTTGTTTTATCAAGAAACAAAAGTCAATTTCCACATCAACTGCAGAAGCAAAGTACATTCCTGCAGGAAGCTGTTGTGCACAGATTCTTTGGATGAAGAATCAATTACTGGATTATGGGTTAACATATTTTAAAATCCCTATTTACTGTGATAATCAAAGTGCTATTGCTATGACAGGTGATCCAGTTCAACACTCAATGACAAAGCACATCAGCATAAGGTACCACTTCATAAGGGAACATGTGGATGAAGGTACAGTGGAATTGCACTTTGTTCCAATAGATCAACAACTAGCAGATATCTTCACAAAACCACTATATGAAGCTACTTTTACAAGATTGGTAAATGAACTTGGAATGGTTTTAGGTTCTTTCTCTAAATCTGCTTAGCTTTTGTTCTGATGCATCAGACTTTATGAATCAGTATTTACAGATATTACTATCTTTGTATGTTCTGTGCTTAATTGAAAATTGCTTAAGTACTGATTGTTGTCTGATGTGAACTTCTAAACTCTGATAGTGATATGAATATTTCTGTGATTAGTCAATCCAATGAGGATAACTGTGCTAGATGCTGACCCAGTAGTCTTTAATATGCTAAAGATCCCATGCTTGAAGTAATTGTTTATGTGGAACTCTCTTAACACAAGCAAATTCTGATATTGAGCTTAGTTCAATTTACTTTGTATATCTTATTACTAAGACAAAAACTGGAATAATGCTTCTTATCTGTTACGTTCTGATGTTAGTAAATCTGATGGATGTACTAAGTGCTGATAAACCTCTCTTATCAAAAGAAAAAGGAAAAGAAAAAGGAATAAAAATCGGGTACTCCTTTGAGATCTAGAGTAAAGAATGTGAAAGGGACGACCCAAGTGCATTGCTGGTATTAAGTAATATGCATCAGAAAAGTAAATAAAAATTTTCTTGGTGACTTTTCACACTCTATGATTACTGGAGAAATACTTTAATAATAGCATAAATTCTGATAAGCAATCGTGACTCACTTACACTGAGAAGCCACTGTAAAATGGAATTTCAAAAGATGCATAAAATGAGCACAAAACAGTTGAGGTAGACTCATGCACGAACTCATTCTAAAGTAGACTTCAGAATTTTGACAGATTTTGAGCAAAGTTCTTAGTTATGTCTTATTTGTAAGATGTACTGAAGTGAATCAGACTTTAATCTTTATTTGATATTTAGCTTACTGCACACACATACACTCCATATGAATGATGAAAATTACTGTGGTGATAAATGATGTTTTAGATGAACAGTTTATGTGTCAGATTGCATACAGTCTGAGGACAGGTTCTGATGAAAGTTCGGATGATTAAGTTCTGAAGAACCGAAATTAGAATTTGTGTGAAGAATTACAGAGATAGGCATTCACTTTTCGAGTTAGGAAATCATGTTCTGATGGCTGTTTAGTTCTGATATAAGTCTAAGTTCTACTCTTAACACCTGATTCTTTACTTGACTTATTTGTGGTTAAAATCTGAAACAGTCATATTTGAAATCAGAATATGTTTAGATGAGATATTAATAGTCAATATAATTTAGATTAGTGGTACACGGCTATGCACAGTAATTTTTACTTGTTTCATATGCGCATTAATTCCTGTTTTACACTTCCAATGACTGTTTTTCTTCTCCTAAGTCTAGGGAGACGAGGTAGAATTATTTCTACCTATAATCATTAACTTTTCCTTGCGTCTCCTGACATTCCATTGGCTACAAAAACCAACACTTCATTCCAGCCAACACATATATCATTTACTCACAAAACTCACTCTCGTCTTATTCTTATCACCAAAAATGGCTGCGTTTGGCTAGTTTTACAATTATGGCGATGAGACTGTACATGTCTTTATAAATGGAATTCCAACTCCATACCCTATCAACAACATCCCTCACAATCTCTGGATTCAATTTCCAGAGATTATTAAACGTGATCTGTTGACAGTTCGAATAGAACTACATCTCCGTCTTCGACAGCAGGAGCGAATCATTCGTCTCGCTGTTCTTTTTATTGAGAGTAGGAAGAAGAAATAGTTTATGCTCCCTGTTTCTCTTTACCGTCAGCTTTGTCAGGATTCTTAGCTTGGATAATAGTTGTTGATGTTAGGATTTGTAGCTTAGGACAATCTTGTAATTTTGTGATGTAATTTAAATTTTATGAAATGTATTCACTCAATATATTAATAAAATTTTATATTGTTGCAAGATTTTGTCTCTGAGTTGTTTGGTATTTTGATGCGTTTCTAAATCCTGATTTATCCATATTCTGATGACCATTTTATCTCTGATACAAATCAAGTTCTGATTCTGACGTGTCAGTACCTGTTTACTTGATTTATTTATTTTGGTCATGCTCTCACTCATTGTATTCTTACAGGATATTGGACTCGCAGTGAAAATGATTTACTAAGTGGGAACAGTTTTAAATTTTAAAATTAAAACTTAACTACCTTAATTAATGGTTTTTTCTTGAAAAACTGCATGTGATAAGTAATGATTAATGTTTTCCCGTGCCCATTAATTATTCTTTACTACTGCATGTCTGACATGTGTCCAACATTTACTTTTTCCACCGTGTATAAGTAAAAGAGAGAGAAGATTTTAAAATCTTTTATTTACTTTCACACTTTATCTCTCTCTCTCTCTTTACTTCTATTCTCTCTCATCTCCTGACGTTTTTTTTTTCATTCAGACATTTTATCAAACACCTTACAGGCAACCTTATTTCTCAATTTTTCTCATGGCACCTAAGGATTTGATTATAGATGGAGCCAAGTTTGTACCCAACAACTATGCTGCAATCTTAAACCATGATGAAGCTCCATCTGATTTGCACTTTGGGCAAGATCTTCTAGCACACAGTGAGATTGGGTATGCATTGACCCAGCCTCAAGTCATTTCCAGCCAACAAGTTCTGACGTTCTAACGGACTGGGCATTTTGATAATGGTGGTGCTACTAGTACTCCAAGCATTATTTTTGAAGTAAATGATGTTGAGCATGTGGTAACTCCTGGAGCAGTTCGTAAAGCTCTACATTTACCAGAAGGCTGCATTTTCTCAACAGCGGAGGAACCCGTTCTACAACAGCTCATGGCCAATTTGGGGTATGAGAAGAGTTTGGCCAAGCTTGGACAGTTGAAACGAGCACATATCAGAAAGGAATGGAGCTTTTTCTTCGACTGCATCACTAAAGCATTCAACAATAAGTGTTCAAACTTTGATGTCATTCCTATTATGAGTCAGCACATCGGGTATGCTATTATTCACCAAACTCATTTTGATTTTGCAACTGCTGTGCTAGGCTTTATAGGGGATAGGATGACAGAGGATAGGAATGTAGTATACTTTGCTAGATTCTGTCAGCTTATATATACTTTTTGCTGTGCTGATGAACCTCAACTAGCCAGTTCTTTATTTCCACCCTTTAAACTTGCAAAACGGGCTTTTAATGACTTGGTAAATGCTGACCTTAAGAAGAAGGTGGTTAGACCCCTACAAATACCTCAGTCTGTAAAATAGATCCTGGTAAATGCTGATCCTCAAACTTACAGATCTGTTTACCTTGATATTCAACCCACCACCACATCCCAGACACCACAACAACCATCAGAACATACCACCAATACACCTCAAACTACTCAACCCTCTATCCGAACACATCTCAAACCTTCACAGATAACTCAACCTTCATCATCAGCACATACTGTGAAGCATTCATCTTCCAAGCCCAAGAGGACAAAGACTGTACCTCAGACACCACAGAAGAGAAGGAGGATTGTTCTGAGAGATGAGTCAGACAGTGAGGAACAGGTTTCTGTATCATAACCTGTTATTAAAGAAGCTGAGAAGGTCTCTTCTCAGAAGGATACTGTAATTGGGGGATCTAAGCTTCTCAAAAGGCTTAGAAGGATGTATTCTGATGAAACACCCAAGGTATCTCCATCTTCAAAGAAAAGAAAGAAACAGAGAGCTCACAGGCCAGTTTCAGAGGTTGAGGATGAAGCAGCTAAGGAAGGAGATCAGGAATCTCTGATCTCAAAAGAGCCAGAATTTGCTGAAGCTACTGCATCTCCACCTCCATTGTCACCAACTCAGAAAGCTGCTACAGATAAAGCATCTACACCACCTGTGTCTCCTGTACATGAACTAGTATCTACTGCAGACCCAGGCACAAATGTTGAGATTGATATTCACAACCTAATTGTGCCTGAGGTTCTCTACTTAGTAGCTCCACCAGCTCCACTCAATCCATTAACAACACCAATTCCTGATGCTATTGATACTCCAGAATTGTCTACAACACCTTCTATGCATCTAGACATTGAAGATCAGACTATAGGTGAGCATCAGAATATGGCTGTTGATCAGAACTTGGAAGCAGATCAGCACTTAAATAATGATGTTGAAGCCTCTATTGCCTCTCATACTGTTCTTTTATCAGAGGATGCTGAATCCGTAAGTTCTGATGCTGCAAATGCTGATGATACTGGTGATGCTGCTACAAATGCAGATGCTGATGAAGCTGGTCCTTCAGGACATGAACCTCAATAAATTGTTCCTAAATCTGAACTAGTCAAAAAGTTTGTTCGAGGAGATGCACCAGTACCTTGGAGTGAAACTCCTAGAGGACAGGAGTGGACTAAGGAGTGGAACACAGTTACCTTTGTTCCATCTGACAATATTCTTGCTGAGCACTTGGCAAAAGCTGATGAGATGCTAGCTAATAATGATTTCAAGACACAGCTGAGAGTTACTGCATTGAGTACAAGACATCTTCAAGGTCAACACTCAACAACTCAAGCTGAGTTGCATAAAATTCAAGAAGCCTTACTCAAGCAAGAAATGACTATGAAAATTGAAAAGAAAAGTTTTTTCAAACCTACCTTTGACAGAGTTGCTTACATTGAGAAAACCCAAGAGAAGCAACAATCTCAGATTGATGAAATTTTGAAAAATCAAGCTTCTCAGCAATCTCAACTCGATGAAATCCAATCCTCAGTGGAATTGCTTATCTCTCTTCTTTTACCTGCTGATGCCAAAAAGGGGGAGAAAGAAATTAAGTCCAAATACAAAACTTTTAAGACACTGAAGGGGAAGGATGATGAAAAAGATGACCAGGGAAACTCTGGAATGGGTGAAGGTCATGGTCAAGGTAGAAGTCTCTCATCAAGAAGAGCTGGAACTACAAGTCATAGAACAAGTTCTGATACTGGGAGAAGAATAACCTTTGATACTGGTAAAAGGATAAGTTCTGATGAACTTTTGGATCTTGATGAAGAAATTTCAAGACAGTTATTTCTGAAAGGAAATCCAGGAATGGACTTTGAGAGTCTGATGGAAGAAGAAGCTAGACTTAAGTCAGAAAAAGTCAATTCTAAATCTGAAGCTTATGTTGGTAAAAAGAAACTTCCTAAGGCCAAAGGCATTGTGATAAAAGAAAGGACAAATTTTGAGGCAACCAAGGCTAAATCACAATTGCAGATAAATCCAAGGTCCAAGGGCAAAGAAAAAGTTGGTGAACCTATAAAGGTTTATGTGCCTCCTGTGGATGATGAAATTTCTGTTGAAAATGCTGATCTTACTCTAACTTCAAGAAAGATTTGTAAGACAACCTCTGACATGGCTCAAGTTGTTCAGAGTCAAGATATAGTTAGTTCTGATATAACCTTGAAGCAAGCAACCTCTGACATAGCTCAAGTTGACTTGATATCAGAAGATAAGGAAAAGGAAACCTCTGACATTGCTCATGTTAAACCTTCAAAGATACTCCTACCAGGTTTCACCAAAGCCAAAGAGACTAAACCTTTGAAGACTGCAGCAAGTGGTTTTGAAGCAAGAGTGGTTACTGGAAAGGAAGCAAGAGATAAATCTGGATTGGGTAGTGCTGATGAAAGAAGAGTACAGAACACAACCAATGATCAAACTTCCTTAAGTGAACCAGGTGTTGGAGCAACTCCTGAAAAATTGAATAAACTAGAATCTGTACAAATGGTTTACCATACTAACTTGAAAGAACACATCTTGTTATATTTCATGACAGATGGTAGGGTTTACCATATAAGGGAAAATGCTATTCCACTGAAGTATTTTGAAGAACTGGAACATGTATTATTCTTACTTCAAGTGAATGACAGAATAACATAAAGTGCTGCAAACTATTTGAAGACTCAAATTCAGAGACAAAAAAGGCTTTATTCTGTAAAGTCTGACAGCACATATCTATTGGGAGCCACGGACTTAGGGTGTTACTACGTTTTACGATAAAGATTACAAAAAGAGGATTACCTTGTTAATGGTTGATTCCACGCTCTTCTATTGTATTCCCAAATTCTCTTGAGCGAAGTGTGGCCTCCGTCTTCTCAAGTTATCCTCTCTTCTTGCTCCTTGGTGGCTACAATATGTTTTCACACAATTCCAAGCAAGAAGAGAATAAGAATATATATAGGCTACAATAGGGACCATGGATAATTAGGTTGGGCCTTCTAATTACATCTTGAGCCTAGCCCAATGTAATTAAATATTAATTCAATCCACTAAAGAATTAATATTTGCACTACCTTTCCTAATACCGTAATTTAATTAATTCGGTTCCAATATTATTTGCTTATTAAATTCCCCATATTTAAAATATCATATGTCCATTAATTAAATAAATTACTGATAATTTATTCAATAAATATCTTTTATCCTTGATCATCCACTCAACCTTTATTTAATTATGCCAGAATAAATTCCACCTACAGGGTTTCACATAATTAAATCTTTTTGAGCTTTCAAGGGGACATCATTAACCCGAATATTATCAGGACATGGATTCCTTCAATAAATAATATCCACCATGTATATAATTCCATCACCCAAAATATAATGATATAATTCAAAAGAATTATTTCATATATAAATCAAAGCATGTAAATAATATACACATGTCAATTACTATTTCCGGATTAAGAACCTAAGCATTAATAATAACATAGAATCTTAGTTCTCCTTCTTAATCAGTATTAAGGGAACAATTCTAAATTTGATCCTGTTCAATATACACAAAGTATACTAGTATTATTTATTAGTCAATATAAACTAATCTAAATAATACTACAGCCATACCAGTGGATTGTCCAACACCACCTGTGTTGTGAACCTTATTATATTATATAACCGTATTTAACAATCTAATATTCTGTATCCCATTTGATACTAGATTGTTCATAATATATAATATTAGAAAACATGTAAACATTCAAATGATTCTCAAATAAACTGGCCAGAAAAAATGTACATACTTCAAATAAATATTTTCAGTATACACTAAAAATCTCCCACTTATACTCAAAATATTCTATGTGTACATCAGTGTTTATTTAATCCACTATTACATAAAAATCTATGTGTCCATCCATCTGACTCTTATCGCTTCCACATGCTTGTCAAAAACCTTGGTTGGCAAGCTCTTTCTGAAAGGATCTGCTCGGTTGTCTTCTGATGATATGTGAGCCACAACTATATCCCCTCGCTTTACGATTCCTCGTATGAGATGATACTTATGTTCAATATGTTTAGCTGCTTTGTGGTCTCGCGGTTCCTTTGAATTTGCCACAGCACCAGTGTTATCACAATACACCGTCAAGCTCCTAGGCAAATTAGGTACCACATCTAAGTCCAAAAGGAAGTTCCTGAACCATACAGCCTCCTTGGCAGCCTCAGAGGCCGCCACATACTCGGCCTCCATGGTGGAGTCTGCAATGCATTTCTGCTTTACACTCCTCCATATAACGGCTCCACCTCCCAAAGTAAAAACATATCCCGAGGTTGATTTCCTCTTATCCCTATCTGATTGGAAATCTGAATCAGTATATCCCAAAGGAAATAGATCTGAGGCCTTGTAAATTAACATATACTCTTTAGTCCTTCTCAGGTACTTGATTATAGTTTTTACTGCACTCCAATATTCCTGACCTGGGTTCGACTGATATCTACTAACCATGCCTACAGCAAAGCAGATGTCAGGCCTCGTACATAACATAGCATACATTAAGCTTCCACATGTTGAAGCATAAGGAACTGCTTTCATGCTCTCTATATCCTTAGGTGTCGAAGGACACTGCTTCTTAGATAGAGCAACTCCATGCTTAAAAGGTAGAAAACCTTTCTTGGAGTTCTGCATGTTAAAACGAGCTAATACTTCATCAATGTAGGGCTCTTGAGATAAAGCCAACATCCTTTTCTTGCGATCCCTTATAACTTTGATCCCAAGGATGTATGCCGCTTCACCTAAGTCCTTCATGTCAAATTGTTTGAACAACCATGCCTTTACTGATGACAACATCTCAACATTGTTTCCAATGAGTAAAATATCATCTACATATAGTACTAGAAAAACCACTGCATTACCTTCACTTCTCTTATACACGCACAATTCGCTTGGACTTTGATCAAATCCATATGACTGGACTGCCTGATCAAAACGAATATTCCAGTCTCTAGAAGCTTGTTTAAGTCCATAAATAGACCTTTTAAGCTTACATACCAGATGCTCTTGGCCTTCCTTAATGAATCCTTTTGGTTGCTGCATATAGATGGTTTCTTCAAGACTTCCATTAAGAAAAGCTGTCTTGACATCCATTTGCCAAATCTCATAATCGAGATGAGCTGCTATAGATAAAAGAATACGGATTGACTTAAGCATGACTACCGATGCAAAGGTTTCCTCATAATCGATACCTTTTTTCTGAGTATACCCTTTCGCAACAAGTCTTGCTTTCCAGGCTTTCACCTTTTTATCTAATCCCCTCTTTTTCTTGTAGATCCACTTACATCCAATAGGTTTTATACCTTTGGGTGGTTCCACGAGCTCCCAGACCTAATTAGAATACATTGATTCTATCTCAGATTCCATCGCCTTTTGCCAAAGATCTGCATCTTTGTCTTGTGATGCCTCTTCGTATGTATGGGGATCATCATCATGTTCACCAGAGACCAAGTCTGAAGACTCACCCAAAAACATGAATCTATCAGGCTGTTGAACAACCCTCCCACTACGACGAGGCACGGCTGCGGTATTAGTGACAGGTTGTGCATTATGTTGTGGTTGTTCTACTTGTACTACAGCTTCATGGGTATTATTTGTACCTCCCACTAGTTCCTCTAAACGACACTACTCATGGGTTTGTGATTCATTATATATTCCTCCTCTAAGAATCTTACATTGGTGCTAACAATGACATCCCGATTCTTCGGACTATAAAATAAATATCCTTTCGTTCCCATGGGGTAGCCTACAAACAACCTTACTTCTGTACGAGATTCTAACTTAGTCGCGTTCTTGTTCAGCACATGTGCTGGACAACCCCATATTCGAATATGTCTTAGACTCGGTTTATCCCCGGTCCACAATTCTAAGGGGGTTTTAGGAACCGGCTTAGAAGGTACTAAGTTCAGAAGATAAGCTGTTGTCTCTAAGGCATGTTACCAAAACGACTTGGGTAAATCCGAATAACTCATCATCGATCTAACACTCTCTAAAAGAGTCTAGTTCCGTCTCTCTGCTATACCGTTCTGCTGGGGTGTGCCTGGTGCAGATAACTGGGATTCTATCCCGTTTTATGATAAATATTCTCTAAATTCTCCAAGCAAGTATTCGCCACCATGATCGTAGTGACTTGATACTTTTATTAAGTCACTTCTCCGTTTTAGCTTTGTACTCTTTGAACTTATCAAAGCACTCAGACTTACGGTGCAACAAATAAACGTACCCATATCTAGAATAATCATCAATGAAAGTGACGAAATATTCATAACCACCTCTTGCTTGGATATTCATGGGTCCACATAAATCAGAGTGAACCAATTCTAACAGTTGTTTGGCTCTATTCCCTTTTGCCTTGAAAGGCCTATTAGTCATTTTACCTTCCAAGCAGGATTCAAAAACTGGAAATGGCTCCACTGCCAATGAGCTTAAAGGCCCGTCTACTACCAGTCTTTGAATCCTCCTCAAGTTAATATGACCTAATCTCAAGTGCCAAAGATATGTTTGGTTCAAACTAGAAGGTTCCTTTCTTTTAGTAGAGTTAGAAGATGTGTTGTTCAATTCCCTAAATTGCAGTTGCAGTGCAGGTTGACTAGGATTAATTATATACAAATTGTCTTGCAATGTACCGGAACATATAATTCATTTATTCATCATAATAGAAACATTACGATCCAAACAAACATTATAACCATCCAAAGCAAGTTTAGAAACCGAAATTAAATTCCTTCTAAAAGAAGGTACATAAAGACAATTGTTCAAAACCAAAATCCTACCAGAATAAAAAGATAAATGAATAACTCCTACTGCAACTACTGCTACTTTCGTAGCATCTCCCATGAACACGTATATCTCACCATCTCTAAGCATTCTGGATAGCCGGAACCCCTGCATAGAATTACAAACATGATCAGTGGCTCCTGTATCTACACACCAAGTGCTCGTAGATATAGCCGCTATAAATGTTTCTGTAACTAGAGAAAGAGACATACCAGTATTGTTTGTCTTCTTAGGAAGAGGACAATCCTGTTTCCAGTGACCTGACTGTTTGCATCTGAAGCACTTTCACTTAGGCTTTTTCACACCACCCTGAACTCCCACTGCCTTCACAGCTTTCTGTGTCTGAGCCTTTTTCTTCTTCTTAATACCTTTCGGCTTAGAGGAATAACCTTTCTCAGCCACATTCACTTGAACACTCTGCCGAAATAATCCTTCAGCTGCCTGAAGTTCTGTCAGCAGTTCTGCGAGACTATACTGCCTCTTGTTCAAGTTGTAATTCAAGCGGAACTGCTCAAAACTCTTGGACAAGCTCATAAGGATAATGTCAATCTGGGTTTCCCCGTCAAGTTCAGCACCAAGGATCTCTATCTCATTCAGATGTGACATCATATTGAGAACATGATCCTTTACAGGTGTGCCTTCAGCCATCTGAGTGTTCATTAAAGCCTTCACGGCTACTTGCCTAGCAGCCCTATTCTGATCTCCAAAAAGTTCCTTGAGATTAAAGAGCATATCTGAAGCAGTGGCCATAGACTGATGCTGATGCTGCAAAACACCCGACATTGCTGCCAGAATATAACATCGCGACATCTCATCAGCCTTAATCCACCATTTATAATACTCTTTCTCATCTTCAGGAGCATCAATAGCAGGCTGTTCAGGCTTGAGTTCATAAGTGCAAAACTTGTACTCCTCAACAGTTAACACAATGTCCAAATTTCGTTTCCATTCAATATAGTTAGGTCTGGTAAGTTTGTTATCCTTAAGTATGGTGAATAGTGGATTAAAGCCCATTTTATCCTGAGAATCATGCATAAAAACATTACATAAATAAGGGTGCATTAATTATTAAGATCTAAATAATTAAAATTTAATGCACTAACATCTAAACACCATAAGCTTCTGGTACGCCACGATGTGTGACATGTATACCTCCTAATTTTGTTTAAATGTTACTTCGGTCCTATTACTAAACAATATGCCACGTTGGGGTGGACTATATTATTTTTCATAGCTAAGTGTATACCATCATCAAATCTTAAATTATTCGAAATCTATGAAAATTGGTACGCCACGATGGGTGGCGTGTATACCTTCCAATATTCGTAATTTTGCCTTGAATAGAATACTTCAATTCAATATTCATCAATGGTTTGATTTCCAGGTAGTGGAGGAGTCACATCGGTCTCGCTTAAAACCCACGGCCTTACAAGTTCGATGAACCCGTTTTTGACAAAATTGCCCCAAATCAGAAATAAAGAAAATCCGTATTTATACCTTTCAAAATTTATTAATTTAAGAAGTTTGTTCTAGTAATTTCTATAACATTCTAGACACCACAAATTACATGCCACGATGGGTGACGTATATATAATTTATATTCGTCTTTATGTTAAACTACCTACAACCAATAATGGAGACCATGGGATTTAATTTCATATTAATTCCCTCTCCCACTTAGAATTTTTTTATTAAAATTGAGGAATTTTAAAATTAAATGGGACCCTATGTTGTTATAATTATGTCTAATCATGCATTCAAAATACACATAATTTTAGCAACATATAACATTTAATTAAAGCAATAAATAAATTTTATGTCTATGTCGTCCTAATTAAGTTAAACATGCAATTTTAAAAGAATTACACACATAATTAACGACACACATAATCAATAAATTAAAGCAATAATTAAAATTTAATGGAAAAAATTAAAATAAATTTTCCTCTATTATGGCCCTTGAAAAAAAATCCAGCTCTCAAAAAAAATCTACCCCAAGCGCGCCCCGACGCCCCCAGCAGCCCCAGCAGCCCCAGCAGTCCCAGCTGCAGCCCCAGCAGCCCCAGCAGTCCCAGCTGCCGCAGCAGCCCCCGCAGCCCCAGCAGCCCCAGCTGCCGCAGCAGCCCCTTGTAATCGCACAACGGAACAAAAAACTACCGAAATTGATTTCCGATCGCACATAACTATTACAAAATACCCGGAACAATTACAAAAAAAAATAGATCTAATACAAAACTAATTTTGTAAAATCTATTCTAACACGATCAACCCTCGTGTATATTACAACCACGATTAAACCACGTGGAAACCAAAACCAAAATTAACCACGATTAAACCACGTGGGATCCAAACACATAATTAAAATATACATGGCCATAATAGTGGATTAACAACATGCATCAAAACCAATACAAGCAAAACACTATATACACGCATATATAATTACGACATGGACATTATATCATAAAACGTAGAACCCATTATCAGGCTCTTGATACCAATTGTTGGGAACCACGGACTTAGGGTGTTACTACGTTTTACGATAAAGATTATGAAAAGAGGATTACCTTGTTAATGGTTGATTCCACGCTCTTCTATTGTATTCCCAAATTCCCTTGAGCGAAGTGTGGCCTCCGTCTTCTCAAGTTATCCTCTCTTCTTGCTCCTTGGTGGCTACAATATGTTTTCACACAATTCCAAGCAAGAAGAGAATAAGAATATATATAGGCTACAATAGGGACCATGGATAATTAGGTTGGGCCTTCTAATTACATCTTGAGCCTAGCCCAATGTAATTAAATATTAATTCAATCCACTAAAGAATTAATATTTGCACTACCTTTCCTAATACCGTAATTTAATTAATTCGGTTCCAATATTATTTGCTTATTAAATTCCCCATGTTTAAAATATCATATGTCCATTAATTAAATAAATTACTGATAATTTATTTAATTAATATCTTTTATCCTTGATCATCCACTCAACCTTTATTTAATTATGCCAGAATAAATTCCACCTGCAGGGTTTCACATAATTAAATCTTTTTGAGCTTTCAAGGGGACATCATTAACCCAAATATTATCAGGACATGGATTCCTTCAATAAATAATATCCACCATGTATATAATTCCATCACCCAAAATATAATGATATAATTCAAAAGAATTATTTCATATATAAATCAAAGCATGTAAATAATATACACATGTCAATTACTATTTCCGGATTAAGAACCTAAGCATTAATAATAACATAGAATCTTAGTTCTCCTTCTTAATCAGTATTAAGGGAACAATTCTAAATTTGATCCTGTTCAATATACACAAAGTATACTAGTATTATTTATTAGTCAATATAAACTAATCTAAATAATACTATAGCCATACCAGTGGATTGTCCAACACCACATGTGCTGTGAATCTTATTATATTATATAACCGTATTTAACAATCTAATATTCTGTATCCCGTTTGATACTAGATTGTTCATAATATATAATATTAGACAACATGTAAACATTCAAATGATTCTCAAATAAACTGGCCAGAAATAAATGTACATACTTCAAATAAATATTTTCAGTATATACTAACAATATCTTCCAAAGTACAGAGATCACAAGGGTGATATTGTTGAGATGAAACCTAACTCTGCTAAGATTATAACTACCTTTCTGGGTTATAAGGCTGTAGAATTCAATCTTGAGTCTGACAAGGCGTATTTGATCAGACTGGATCAGGACATAAGGAAAGCTAGAATAAATGATCTCAGGGCTGCTATCTTCCAAATTGGTGAAGATTCTGCAGAACTCAAAGATGCTAAAAGGAGGATGGTTGACGAACTCAGATATGTTGAGAGATGTTTGTTAAAGAACTATCTCAGAACAACTCCTGACATCAGAGAGATCAGAAAGTGAAGCCTAGTCAAGATCTACAACTGCTCAAATTCTGATATGTATACAGACTAAAGTTGTTATCGGAAGTTAAAGTTGGTAAAGCTTTAAGGACTGTAAGTTGTAGTTATCTAGTAAATTTCTCATGCATTTATACTTAATGTTTTTGACATCATCAAATATCTATTAAACTTGTATATTATGCTAATTTATAAGTTGGGGGAGATTGTTAGATATATTTGATAATGTCATGACTAATATGATTTATGTTTAGTTTTTAGATCTTACTTAAACAGGACAAATCAGTACTTAACTGAAATCAGCACTTATACTGAAGTCAGAACTTAGGTTATCAGTACTTAAGGTTCAGGAGATATTTATCAAGAGATAATATCAGGACTTAAAGGAAACATTCAGATAAGGAAGGCGGCTGATTGAAAGGAAAGAAGATCAAGACAAATGTAAGAAGAGATATGCATGAAGAAGGAATTCTATGAAGAATGGAATACTTGGAAGAAAAGATATCTGATTGATATATTTTAGGAAGCAGAATTATATTCCATATCAATTAGCGATTATCTTGTAACTGTGTAGTATATAAACATAGACATAGGGTTTACACTATAAGTGTTATCATTATCGAGAATATTATTCATTGTAACCCTAGCAGCTCTCGTGATATTTGTTCATCACTGAGAGAGGACAGTTCCATATTATAACAGAGTTTATTGCTTTGAATAAAGCCTATTTTCTGTCACTTGTGTTATTTGAATTCGATTTGATTGTGCTATACACTGTATTCAACCCCCTTCTACAGTGTGTGTGACCTAACATTACCAATTTTTTATTTGAACATCCCTTTGCCAACTAAGAAGAGAACTCCAAGAAAAAAGAAGAAGTTAACTCTGCCTCCAACCAAAGCCATCTCAAAACCACAGAAGCCTACTGTCAACAAAGATGATCAACTTTACATCTGTGACATCAAAGAACTTTTCGATATTGAGCTCTATCTGGATGAAATGGAAGAAGTTATAGGAATTGATGCTACTTTCAGACTTCTAGAGAGATTAGTGTTCAGATACAAGGGTGGTCATGAGATAATCTGGCCATTCTAGAGGATTCTTGAGGAAAGCTACAACGTCTTAGTCAAGGTATTTTTTGAAATAAAGAAAGACTTTGGATTCACAAAGGTTGCTAAGTCATAAATACTCAAGAAGATAGGTCAAATCAAACAAAGCTGGAGAGATCCTAAAGCACTACCAAGGGTTCTAAATATTCCAAATACTGGAGATAGAGTGCACATGAAACCTTACTGGATCACGGAGTTTATAGATGAGAAGTATGTCAAAAGATTATTCAGAATTGAAGATCAGCTTAAAATCTCAAGTAATGAAACTCTCAAGGAAATGCAGGAGATGTTGAATATCAATGAAGAAAATGAAGCTAAGTTTTACAGACAACTCCAACTCTAGATTGAGGAAAATAATGAAAAGTTGGGGAAGAACACAAGGGAATCAAGGAAAAGAAAATGATTTGCTCAGACTAGAGGAGCACCTTGATAATGGCATGTAAACTTCTTTTAACCTTCTTTGTATATTTCAATTGTAATGCACCACTTTACAAATTTATCTACTATTTAATGTATTATCTTTATAGGGTGTTTTGTTATCATCAAGTCAACCTGAATTTATGCCTATAATTCCATTAGACATAAATTGGGGGAAATTATGAGGAATATGTTGTAGTCTTAATGATAATTAACAAAAACACCTTAAGTAGATTTATTAAGTGTCATTTAGTAGCCTTCAACGGATAACCACAGTTAATCTATCTGTTGAAGGAGTAGCTTATGTTAATAAGTATGTAGCACATTCTGTACACTATGAAAAATGAGGGATTTGGTAGTTATTATAGTTTCTAAGTCATGTTGACTACTAGAAAGATATACAAAATAGGTAGGCTAGGTGTAAATATAAAATGCCTTGCAATTTTGCATAAGTGAAAGAGTATCAACTACTAAGGAAACATATTCAACTGCTAAACTATAAGCTTCAACGGATGACTCTACAAGCTTCAACGGATAACTCAATATGCCTTCAACGGACAAGCTAGTCAAGAGGTCTTCAACTGATATCCGATAAAGCTTCAATGGATGTTAACAAGAAAGTTTCAACGGATGGAACTAGTACAATATCAATGGATGACAACAATAAACCTTTAGTGGATAACATCAATAAAGCTTTAACGGATGATCAAAAAAGATAGCAGTTGATAGTGACTTGACAGGAGTTGACAAAGTCACTTGAGTTGATAGTGAACAAAAGGAATGTGACAGCCTGATTACAGGTTTTAGAAAAAAATGAAGCATGTCCA
This sequence comes from Apium graveolens, assembly GCF_009905375.1. Lineage (NCBI taxonomy): Eukaryota > Viridiplantae > Streptophyta > Magnoliopsida > Apiales > Apiaceae > Apium > Apium graveolens. The sequence continues at coordinate 176,383,307 of NC_133651.1, forward strand.
TTTCCATGCAAAACAAGCTCATTCAAAGATGTTGTATCTTACTTGGATTGCATTGGAAAGAGAAATGAAGAAGCATGTTCTTGAACCTAGCTCATAGAAATATTATTTTTGTCTTATTGATCATGTAAACTTGGTGAATATATAAACCAAGTGTACCAAGTATTTTAGAACAACTAAGCACAATAAGTAGATCAAAAAAGAACTAGAGAGTTTGGCAAGCTGTATCTGTAGAAAGTACTCTCAAGTTCTAAGTTATAAAAAAAATACTTATAAGCAGTTGTGTGCAATTTGCATAACAGAGATTTCTTCAAATATACATTTCTAGTGAAAAGACATGTTAGGAGCAATTGATGATATCAAACAGACACTATCAGAAGCATCAACAGATGATGATTACAAGCATCAACGGATGATGAGTATAAGCATCAACGGATGATGATGACATCAACGGATATTGGCATTCGATGGAAGATGATGTCAACGGATGATGAGATCAGTATCTGTCACATCAGTTGATCTTTAAAGAGGAAAATGAAACAGGAATTTCAAGGCGGTGGAGGAATTTATCTCAAAAGCAATAGTATAGGTTTTCTTGTTGTTAATAGAATAGGATTCCTTATACATTGGTAGTTGTTCTCTATAAAAGCATAGTTTAGGTTCATGCTATATGCATTGCGACGTTGTTATATCTTTTGCATAACTAGCAGCTCTCAAGAATATTTGTTCATCCTTTCGAGAGAGTACTTGCGTAATAAGTTTTTATAAGGTTTATATAAAATTGTTTGATTCTGTTGAAGCTTTGTCTAATATATTGTATTAACTGTATTCACCCCCCTCTATAGTTGATTAAGGGCCTAAGAATTGGTATCAGAGCTTGCTGTTAACATACAAACAGTTTAAGATCTGAAGATTGATCAACCATGTCAGACAAAGGAGAAGAAGAAACACAGAATCTGGATCCGAACCCACAACCCCCAGCCATATCACAAATAACCAGCAACATGAGTAGGTATGAAGCAACCAAGGTGCCCATCCTGAAAGTGCGTGAATATCCAATATGGAAAGTCAGGATGGCCATGTGTTTGGAAGTCACAGATCCTCAATACTTAAGCAGGATCCCTGATGGTCCACAAAAACTAATGAAGGTAGTTGTTTCGGTTGTAGGAGAACCAGAGAAGACGATAGATAAAGATAGGAAGGACTACACTCTTGGAGATATCTCGTTAATCATGAAGGATGATAAGGTTAGACATATCCTGCACAACAGTCTTGATAGTGTTATATCCAATAGAGTCATTAGATGTAAAATAATAAAAGAGATATGGGATTTTTTAGAATAAAGTGTCAAGGTACAACTGCTATTAAGAAGAATAGGAGGACAGTGCTTACTCAAAAATATGAGCACTTTGACTCAAGGGATAATGAATCCCAAACTCAGATCTATGACAGATTTTAGAAGTTGCTGAATGACTTATCCCTTGTCAATAAAGAATATGATTCGGAAAACTCAAACTTAAAGTTCCTACTTGCTCTTCCTGAAAAGTGGGACTTTAAAGTCACATCGATCAGGGATAACTATCAACTCAACATCACACCTCTAGATGAGATCTATGGAGTTCTAAAAACTCATGAACTGGAGATGGAGCAAATGAGCAAGAGGAAAGGATCAAAATCTAGACCAGTTGCACTCAAAGTTGAAGAGAAGCCAAAGGAGAAAGCTAGGAGGAAAAGCTACTCTAAAGGGAAAGCCATGATTTCTAAGTTAGATATTGAATCATCAAATTCTAATGATGACTCAAATCCTGATACCAAATCAGATACTGATAGTAATCATAACAACAATGAAGATATGGATCAAATGGCTGCCCTACTGGTTAAAAGTTTCAAGAAGATGGTCTACAGAAACTTCAAGAAAGGGAGAAGATTTTCCAGAAAAGGCTCCAGTTCCTCAAACTCTGATAAGAGGAACAACAGAAGAGATATTGATTGGAAGGAAGCTAAATCTGGAAAACCTAACAAGTCAAAGGAGAGATGTTACAACTGTGATGGACTTGGACACTTTACAGCTGACTACAGAAAACCCAGAGCTGAGAAGAAACAAGCTTTGATTTCAAATAAGAGAAACTGGGATGATTCATCAGACTCAGATGATGGGATCAATTGTGATCTCATGGCAAATGTTGATGCTGAGACTAACACTGCTGAATTAAAGGTACCTCAGTCTACTCTTGCATTTGATATTGATGATATCTGTTAATTAAGATTTTTTCCTAAGACTCCGCATGTTAGTTTTAGGGATCAAACCTTAGAAAATAATAGGATCAAGGGTGAAAACTTTGTGCTTAAGAAATAAATGATTACCTAGAAACTGAGTTAATTTCCATGCTAAGATTTCAAAAAGAAAGACAAGAAGAAAAGGAGTTAGCTAAAGAGAGAGAAGTCGTTAAACTTTGGACTAACTTAGGAAAGATAACTCAAGAGATCTTAGAAAAGGATTATTGGGGATCAGGATTAAGATGCTCAGCTAGATCTAATTCTAATAAGAAAAGTGGAGAAGAAACTTAGAAAACCGAACCAATAAAAACTGATAGTAAGGTCAAACTGAACAAGGTTCAAGTAAAGACCATTAAGTTTAATCCAAGTGTTAATAATGTTAAATCTATTAATGAGGAAGGTACTACCTCAGCACCTAGATCAAACTTAATTGCTGAAAAGAGTGAACAAGTTCACACCAACTCAGTAAATATTGGTTCAATGACTCAGAAATAGCTTAAGCAAAAGCTGAAGGATTTACACATGAAAGACAAGAAGAAAAGGTCTATGAAAAATAGGAATGGCAAGGTAGGTGTTAATAAGAATGGAAACTATGTAACCCCACCTAATGCTCCTAGAAAGACCTATTCAAAATGTGGTAGAACTAATCATTTTGCTAATTCTTGCAGGACGAATAAAGAGATAAAAGATGTTCCTTCTAAATCAGAGTTTAGGAATAGAACAGCTAGATATAAACCACAAAATCCTTGTTTTTATTATAGAAGTGTTTGGCATTCTATTTATACATGTAAAGAGTATCATAATTTATATTATGATTTTTATAAACTGAAACACTCTTTAGTTAAAGCAAAATCTGTTTCTGGATGTATAAATACTGATAGTAAGAATGTTAACATAAACTCTGATATGAAGTCTTCTGCTGCATATGTTAACAAACTTAAAAAGGCCAAAGGATCCAAGCAAGTTTGGGTCCTTAAACACACTAACTGATTCAAATTACTGATTACAGGGTGATAGGAGGAATGTTCTAGTCTTGGACAGTGGATGCTCAGGACATATGACTGGTTATATGTTAGGTCACACACACTGTAGAAGGGGGTTGAATACAGCATTTACTACAATCAAATCGAATATAAGAACTCAAGTAACAAAAAACAGATTTTATTCAACACAATAAACTCTGTTACAAAGAACTGTTCTCTCTCAATGATGAACAAATTATCATGAGAGCTGCTAGGGTTACAACGAATAATAATCTCGATTAAGATAACACCTATAGTGTAAACCCGATGCTATATTTATATACTACACAGTTACAAGATAATCTTCTAATTTAAATCGAATATAATTCTGCTTCCTAATATATATCAATCAGTTATCTTTTCTTCCAAGTACTCTATTCCTTATAGAATTCTTCTCCATGCATATCTCTTCTTATGTTTGTCTTGATCTTCTTTCCTTTCAATCAGCCGCCTTCCTTATCTGAACGCCTCCTTAAGTCCTGATATTATCTCCTGATAAATATCTCCTGATAACTTAAGTTCTGATAACTTAAGTCCTGACTTCAGTATAAGTACTGATTTCCAATTAAGTACTGATTTGTCCTGTTAAGTAAGATCTGAAAACTAAACACAAATCATATTAGATATGACATCACAAATATATCTAACAATCTCCCCCAACTTGAAAATTAGCATAATATACAAGTTTAACAGATATTTGATGATGTCAAAAACATTAAGTACAAATGCATGAGAATTTGACTAGATAACTACAACTTACAGTCCTTATAGCTTTACCATCCTCAAGGTCTAATATCAGCTTCAGTCTGTATATCCTTCAGAATTTAAGCAGTTGTAGATCTTTGACATGGCTTCAATTTCTGATCTCTTTGATATCAGGAGTTGTTCTGAGATAGTTCTTCAACAGACATCTCTCAGCATATTCAAGTTCATTGACCATCCTCCTTTTAACATTTTTTAATTCAATTGTATCTTCACCAGTTTGAAAGATAGCAGCCCTGATATCATTTATTTTAGCTTTCCTTATATCCTGATCTAGTCTGGTGATATAGGCTTTGTCAGACTCTAGATTGAATTCAAGTCCCTTAATACCAGAAAATGTAGTGATGATTTTAGCAGTATTAGGCTTCATTTCAACAATTTCTCCACTGTGAGATCTGTACTTAGGACAGTATGGGCTATCATACTTTACAGAGTAAAGCTTCTTCTATCTTTGAATATTTGATTTTAAACACCCTGCAGCACCATCTGTTGATTAGTTTTTCACTTAAAGCAGAAATAGAACATGTTCCAGTTCTTCAAAATACTTCAATGAAATTGCATTCTCCCTGATCTGAAATACCCTCCCATCTGTCATAAAGTATAACATGATATCTTCTTTCAAAACAGAGTGGTAAACCATTTGTACAGATTCAAGTTAATTCAATCTCTCAGGAGTTGCTCCTACACCTGGTTCACTTAAGGAAGTTGGATCATTGGTAGTGTTGTGTATTCTCTTCTCTTTAAACTACCCAATCCTAATTTGTCTCTTGCTTCCTTTCCTGTAACAACTCTTGCTTCAAAACCACTTGTTGTAGTCTTCAAAGGTTGAGTCTGTTGAGCTTTGGTGAATCCTGGTAGTAGAATCTTTGAAGGTTTAACATGAGCAATGTCAGAGGTTTCCTTTTCCTTATCTTCTAATATCAAGCCAACTTGAGCTATGTCAGAGGTTGCTTGCTTCACTGTTATATCAGAACTTACTACATCTTGACTCTGAATAACTTGAGCCATGTCAGAGGTTGGTTGAGAAATCTTCTTTTTCATTAGAGTAAGACTAGCATCTTCTTCATCAATTATTTCTTCATCCATGATTGGCACATATACCTTTACAGGTTCACCAATTTTTTCTTTTCCCTTGGATCTTGGATCTACCTCCACTTGTGATTTAGCTTTGGTTGCCTCAGAATTTGTCTTTTCTTTTATCACAATGCCCTTAGGCTTAGGTGGCTTCTTTTCAACAATAGAAGCTTTAGACTTGGAGTTGACATTTTCTGCTTTAAGTCTAGCTTCTTCTTCCTTTAGACTTTCAAAGTCCATTCCTGGATTTTCTTTGAGAAATAATCTCTTTGAAACTTCTTCATCAAGCTCCAAATGTCAAGTAGAACTTATCCTTCTACTAGTTCTTTGTGAAGAAATTTTAGTTGTCCTTGATGAAGAACCTTTACCTTGACCATGACTTCTACCCATTCCAGAGTTTCCCTGGTCATCATTTCCATCATCCTTACCCTTCAGTGGTTGAATAGATTTGCATTTGGACTTAATTATTTTCTCCCCCTTTTTGGCATCAGCAGGTAAAAGAAGAGACAAAAGCAATTCCACTGAGGATTGGATCTCATTGAGTTGGGTTTGCTGAGAAGCTTGATTCTTTAGAATTTTAGAAATTTGATCTTGTTGCTTCTCCTGAGTCTTTTCAATATACCCAATTCGGTCAAAGGCTGGCTTGAAAAATATGTTCTTTTCCAATTTTATATTCATATATTGCTGGATTAGAGATTCTTGAATTTTATTCACCTTGTCATGAGTTATTGAGTGTTGACCTTGAAGGTGCCTAGTACTCATTGCAGTAACTCTCAGCTGTGCCTTGAAATCATCATTTATCAGCATTTTATCAGCTTTGGCAAGATGCTCACCAAGAATTTTTTCAGTAGGAACAAAACTAACTGTGTTCCATTCCTTAGTCCACTCCTTTCCTCTAGAAGTTTCACTCCAAGGTACTGGGGCATCCTCTCTAACAAACTTCTTGATCAAATCAGCTTTGTTAAATGTTTGTTGAGGTGCATGTCCTGAAGGACCAGCTGCATCAGCATCTAGATTAGTAGCAGCTTCACCAGTAGATTCAGCATTGTCAGCATCAGAACTTACAGATCCTGCAGTATCAGCATCCTCTGATAAAATTACAGTATGTGAGGCTATAGAGGCTTCAACATCATCCTCTAAATTCTGATATGCAACTAAGTTCTGATCAACATCCAAATGTTGATGCCCACCTAAAATCTGATTTTCATCATCCAGATTCAGAATTGGTATTGTTGGAATATCTTCATTGAAATCAGCATCTAGAATTGGTGTTGTTTGTGGAGTGAGTTGAGTTGGTGGAGCTTCCAAGTACAGAACCTCAGGCACAATCAAGTTATGAATATCAATTTCAGCACTTGTACCTGGGTCTTCAGTATGTACTGGATCAATTATTGGAGACGCAGGAGGTGTAGACACTTGTTCTGGAATATCCTCTCGCTCTTGAATAGGAGACTTTGGAGATTGAGTAAAGTCTGATTCAGCTGTGGGAAGTAATTCAATTACTATAGGTTCAGTTGGGATCAGAGATTCCTGACCCCCTTCCTTTGCTGCTGCTTCCAGAATTTTTTTAGAGTGTGATGATACATTTACAGCCCTCCTGGCTCTTTACTTTTTAAGTCTCTTTGCAGAATTAGAGACTTTGGGAGCTTCATCATCAGAATTTAGCTTTCTAAGCCTTTTGAGGGGCCTAGAACTCCCAGTTTCAGTATCTTTCTGAGAAGAGATCTTCTCAGCTTCTACAACAACAGGTTCTGATATTGGAACATGTTCCTCAGTATCTGACTCATCTCTTAGAACTATTCTCCTTCTCTTATGTTAAGTCTGAGGTACTATCTTAGTCCTCTTGGGTTTTGAAGATGAAGGCTTCACTGGATATGCTGAAGGTTGAGGTTGTGATGACTAGGTTGGTTTGTAATATGTCAAGATGGAGGGTTGAGTTGATTGAGGTTGAGAAGTTTGAGGTGTTTGTGTAGCTGTGGTATGTTCTGATGGCTATTGTGTTGGTTGTGATGAGTTGGTGAGTTGGACATCAGGGTAAACAGATGTATATGTTTGTGGATCAGCATTTACCAAGATCTGTTTTACTGACTGAGGAATCTGTAAGGGTCTCTGCACTTGTTTCTTAATGTTAGCATTTAACATATCATTAAAAGCCCTTTTTGCAAGCTTAAAGGGTGGAATTAAATCACTGGTAGGTTGGGGTTCATCAGCACAACAGAAAGTATATATAAGCTGACATAATCTAGCAAAGTATACTGCATTCCTATCCTCTGTCATCCTATCCCCTATGAAACCTAGCACAACACTTGCAAAATCAAATTGAGTTGATGAATAAGGGCATACCCAATTTGCTAACTCATGATGGGAATAGCATCAAAGTTGGAGCATTTATTGGCGAATGCCTTAGTGATACAATCAAAGAAAAAGCTCCATTCCTTTCTGATATTTGCTCTTTTCAGTTGACCCAGCATTCCCAAACTTTTCTCATAGCCCAAACTGGCCATAAGCTGCTGTAAGACAGGATCCTTCACTGTTGAGAATGTGCAACCTTCAGGTAAGTGGAGAGCTTTACGAACTGCTCCAGGAGTAACCACATGCTCGACATCTCCTGGTGTGAAAATAATGCTTGGAGTACCAGTAGCACCACCATCATTAAAAAGCCCAGTTCGCCAAAATGTCAGCACTTGTTGGCTTGAAATAGTTTGAGGTTGGGTCAAAGCATACCCAATCTCACTATTGGATAATAAATCTTGCACAAAGTGCAGATCTGATGGAGCTTCAGCCTTATTCAATATTACAGCATTGTTATTTGGTACAAACTTGGCTCCATCAATAATTAAATCATTGGGTGCCATCAGAAATAAGTGAGAGGTTAGAGTGCCTATAAGGTGTTTGAGAAAATGTCTGTAAAGAAAACCATCAGAAAATGTGAGAGAGAATAAGAAAAGAGAGAGAGTGAGTAGAATAAAAATGAAAATAAAAGATTTCAAAATCTTTTATCTCTTTTACTTAGACACCCCACATGACAACAATTAATGAGAAGTGGAACAGACATTTACACTTGTCAGTCATGCAGCAGTTAAGGCAAAAGTTCACGGGCACGGTAAATAAGTAATAATTACATTGCACGTTCAGTTTTAAAAAAAATTGTTCCCACTAAACAAATGATTATTACTGCTTTATCTCACATAAACCAATATTCTGAGAAAATATGACCGTTCAAGTAATGACCAAAAATAAACCAAGTAAATAAATACTGCCACGTCAGCATCAGAACTTGATTATTATCAGGATTTAAAAGTCATCATAATATAGCTCCATAACTCGAAAAGTAAATGTGTATTTCTGTAATTCTTCACACAAATACTGATATGATTTCATCAGAACTTAATCATCAGAACTATCATCAGAACTTCCATTAGAACTTGTCCTCAGAATTTATGCAACTGACACTTAAACTGTTCATCTAAAACAACATTTATCACCACAGTAATTTTCATCATTCATATGGAGTGTAAGTGTGTGCAATAAGCTAAATATCAGACAAAGAGTAAAGTCTGATTCACTTCAGTACATCTTAGAAATAAGACATAACTAAGAACTTTGCTTAAAAACTGTCATTAGTGTGAAGCCTACTATAGAATGAGTTCATGTATGAGTCCACCTCAACTGTTTTGTGCTTATTTTATGCATCTTTTGAAATTCTTTTTTACAGTGGCTTCTCAGTGTAAGTGAGTTACAACTGCTTATCAGAATTTATGCTATTATCAGAGTATTTCTCCAGTAATCAGAGAATGTGAAAAGTCACCAAGAAAATTTTATTTTGCTTTTCTAATGCATATTACTTAATACCAGCAATGCACTTGGGTCTTCCCTTCCACATATATTTTTCTCTAGATCTCAAAGGAGTGCCTGATATTTATTTCTTTTCTTTTTTTTTTCTTTTGATAAGTGAGGCTTATCAGCATTTAGTACATCCATCAGATTTACTAACATCAGAACTTAACAGATAAGAAGCACTATTCTAGTTTTTGACTTAGTAATAAGATACACAAAGTAAACTTTAACCAAGCTCAATATCAGAATTTGCTTATGTTAAAAGATTTCCACATAAACAATTACTTCAAATATGGGATTAGTAGTATATTAAAGACTACTAGGTCAACATCTAGCACAGTTATCCTCATTGGATTGAATAGTCACAGAAAAATTCATATCACTATCAAAGTTTAGAAATTCAGATCAGACAACAATCAGCACTTAAAAAATTTCAATTTTAAGCACAGAATACACAAAGATAGTAATATCTGTAAATACTGATCATAAAGTCTAATGTATCAGAACATAAACTAAGCAGATTTAGAGGAAGAACCTAAAACCATTCCAAGTTCATTTACCAATCTTGTAAAAGTAGCTTCACACAGTGGTTTTGTGAAGATATCTGATAGTTGTTGATCTGTTGGAACAAAATGCAATTCCACTGTACCTTCATCCACATGTTCCTTTATGAAGTGGTACCTAATGCTGATGTGCTTTGTCATTGAGTGTTGAACTGGATTACCTGTCATAGTAATAGCACTTTGATTATCACAGTAAATAGGGATTTTAGAATATGTTAACCCATAATCCAGTAACTAATTCTTCATCCAAAGAATCTGTGCACAACAGCTTCATGCAGCAATATATTCTGCTTCTACAGTTGATGTGGAAATTGACTTCTGTTTCTTTCTAAACTAAGAAACCAATCTGCCTCCTAGAAATTGGCAGCTTCCACTTGTGCTTTTCCTGTCAATTTTGCATCCTGCAAAATCTGCATTTGAGTAACCTATTAGCTTAAAGTCTGATTCCCTAGGATACCACAATCCTAGATCAGCTATACCCTTAAGGTACTTGAAAATTCTTTTTACAGCTGTTAAGTGAGGTTCTCTTGGATCTTCTTGAAATCTTGCACAAAGACAGGTAGCATACATGATATCAAGTCTACTTGCAGTTAGATAGAGTAATGAGCCAATCATACCTCTGTAATCAGTAATATCTACTGATGTACCAGTGTCCTTATCCAATTTTGTTGCAGTGACCATAGGAGTGGATGCATAATAATAGTCTTGTATTCCAAATTTCTTCAACAAATTTCTGGTGTACTTAAATTGACAAACAAAATTCCCTTTTTCATTCTGCTTGTCTTGCATTCCAAATCTCTCTGGTACGCATGATATGCAATAACTCCTGGATCTGACCCTGTAGGAATCGCTGCTCCATAAGGCAAGCCTCAAACTGATGATATGGGATAGGATAGGAAGAGAACTGGAAAGGTACTCCTGTGACTGAATGACTAGTAAAGCCTGAATCAGCAGGTGGGGGTCCTCTGACAAGTGGCCTCATGCCTGGAGGTGGAATAGCTTGCAATGGTACGGGCTGCAATACAGGTGGAGGTAGTATAGCCAACACTAGTGGAACAACAGGACGTGGATCCGAAGACGGTACTCCAACTGAAGGCTCTAAGTGATCAGCTGATACGGGAATAAAAGAGTCGGCCATCGCTGCTATCTGAAATCATATCGTAATATAAGAATCTCAAACCATAACGCGAATTACACTAATACCTGATATACCGAAGCACTCAACCTCTCGACGTTCTATCTTTCTATTCCTTACTTCTGATCCTAACCCTCTACCAATTCCCGTCAACCTAGGCTTGTGTCAGTGACTTATAACCTGTAGCTCTGATACCAAACCTGTGGCGCCCTCCAAACCCGGGTCAGAAGTTTGGGGTCCACACACACACACGCCTTATTTATAACCTGCTTATAGCAATAATAAAGATAACAATAATATGCAGTGACCCTATTTACCAACTACCACGGATCGCAACAGGTTAAAGTATGCACACAAGCCACACATCTACTTATATCATATACTGTTCAAATCCCAACTATTCTAAACTCAAAACTGAGTATTAAACATTATTACAACCTTTTACAGACTTAAATTATCCCAAAAGAAACCTACTAGCTTAGATCAATCAACCTGAACCCCTAGCTCTCGCGCTGGACTGGGGATCCGCGGTACCAACTGGTTCCTTCTTAACTGGAAAAGAACATAAACAATATCGCACAAATGAGCTAACTAGCTCCGCAAGTCACAATGATAAAACTGAGAATAATGATCATCAATTTAACATGTTTATGATATCAAGTGAACAATGGATTATGATTTAGAATTGGATATTATATTTTCAGGTTAAAAACCAAGGTTAGGCTGCTGATCAGTCACTCACTAACCCCGAGCAAAGCATACATCACTGCTCTAACTACTGGATCCAAGGCACACATTGGCCTAACTTGACCATTATATGGTCTGACCACGAATCTGGTCCACAATTTTATAAAAACAATCCAATTCTAACATAATATCAGAATAAGCAATAATAATTAATAACCAGAATCATTAACAACAACGAATGTTTAACAATGAAAGAGTTTCAATCCTTGTAAGGATTAATAAGGTAATTTCAAAGCTTGGATGCTGGGTAATGAAAGAATTGGATAACAAAGGAATCAATATTTCAGGGTTTCAAGGATTTGGTCTTTCAAAGCATAAAATACAAAGATTTGATTGTGTAAGCAATCTGGTTCAGTGTTTAATATTTAGTTTGTATGTATTTGTGGAGTAGGATCGTATACTTGAGGTTTGTGTTTGGGTATACAACAATCAATGGTCTAGAAAGAATCAGGTTACGGCTCAAGATCAATAACTGGAATCAAGGTTTAGGGTACAGTGCTTCAAAGCACTTGCCATATCAACAAGACTATCAAGTACTACAATATCTCGAGAAAGTTCAGAACACTTGCCTGGTATTAGCTTACTACATTGCACTCGCTTCCAATCACAATTGTCTTACTCCTCAACTACCTGTTTCCCTTTCCTACGTCTTGCCTCTTCTGCTCACATATCATAAACATCTATCAATAATCGACTCATAGAGTTCTATTCAACACATACTTCTATCTACCCTTCGTTTTACCCAAATCCGATTAACGGATTGAAAGTTATGCAATAATCAAGTAAACACCGAATATATAGGCCGATAGTCAATCAACAAGTCACATATAGCACATAATACATCACGTAATCAATGATATATTATTTATAAAGAAGTCTCGGGTCATAAATAGGCTTTCAGATATTTAAAATGATTTTTAAAACATTTTTCGGAATTAAAACGGGTCGTTGGATCAATTTCGGGTTAATAAACAGGGTTCGGTAGGCCAATTCTGGCTCCGAAACAATTTTATACTAATTATCGAGCTTTGAAAATAATTTAGAATAATATTTTAAAGCTCGAAACTATTTTTCGGAATTTTTAAATCATTTTTAAATAATTAAATCTAATTAAATAATTGATTAAAATCAATTAATAATCAATTTAATCAATTAATCAATTAATTTTCGAATTAATTGACCAATTAATTAATTAAAAATTAACTGAAATTAATTAACTAATTAATTTAGATTTATTTTTGAATTAAAAATAATTTTCGGAATTAAAATAATAATTTTCAGAATTTTCAGAAATTAAAAATGAATTTTTTTAATAAAAATAAATAGGAAATATGATTTTTAAACATTTTATAAACAGGAATCCTATTTTTGAAAACTTTGCAAACTACAGGGACTAAACTTCACCATCTTCAAAAATACAGGGACTAAACTGCAATTTTGCAGTTTCAGTCGCCGGAAAATCGGGGGTGGCTGGAGAACTCACCACCGGCATCCTCCCACCACCATCACCTCCAGAATTAAACTACACAACACCAGGAACCTATATCTACAATCAAAATTCATCAATAACCCCAGACTTGGCCGGAATTTGATCAAGAAACTCGCCCGTTTCCGGCGGGTTCGACGTAAACTTCAAAACACAACTCCCTTCTCTACAGACCTCGTTGATTCATGAAACTTGAACGACTAGATTGCAAATTTCACAGAGAATACAATACACTATACCACAACATCAATCTATTTCAGAATAAGAAACCCCCAAATTTCAATTAAGAACATTCATACGGGTTATAAACCCTAATTTTTAAAATTCGAAAATCAAACTCAAATTTGAACATGTTATTGAACTCCAAATCAGACATATAATATATCAAAATCATCAGGAAAACATATAATATATCCAAAAAACGTAACAACGGTTGACGTCGGTTTGTTCCCGTTTTTATAAAATAGATTTTAAATACTCGGAAAAAGATTTTATAAATTTCATATGATCCTTATAAATCCATAAATCAACATAAAAATAATTAGGAAGATATGACAATTATCTATATTTTATTTTGGACATATAAAAATTAAAATAGTCAATTAATATTATTTTTGAATATCCAAGTACAGATAACATTTAACAATTAACTCACAGAATAGATACTGAACTCACATAATAAATATTTAATAGCAAAATAATTAGACGATATATCCCGGATATTACAACAGAGAGCTTGGTTGGCTTATGTGGTCCTTCATTAATTCTGTCAAGGTATTCTGGATCTGTAGCTTCCAGAAACATAGACATTGTCACCTTCCATATGGGATACTCAGAAGGTTTTAGTATGGGAAATCTAATAGTCTCATATCGATTATGGATTTGAGTCTTTGGAGTTTTTTCAATTTTGGTGGGCTTGGTTGGAGTTTTTGCTTCTTCAGACATGATTGTTTTTGGATCTTTACTGTATGTATGTTAACAGATTGCTCTGATACCACTTGTTAGGTCACACACACTGTAGAAGGGGGTTGAATACAGTGTTTACTACAATCAAATCGAATATAAGAACTGAAGTAACAAAACACAGATTTTATTCAACACAATAAACTCTGTTACAAAGAACTGTTCTCTCTCAGTGATGAACAAATTATCACGAGAGCTGCTAGGGTTACAACGAATAATAATCTCGATTAAGATAACACATATAGTGTAAACCCTATGCTGTGTTTATATACTACACAGTTACAAGATAATCTTCTAATTAATATCAAATATAATTCTGCTTCCTAATATATATCAATCAGTTATCTTTTCTTCCAAGTATTCTATTCCTTATAGAATTCTTCTCCATGCATATCTCTTGTTATGTTTGTCTTGATCTTCTTTCCTTTCAATTATCCGTCTTCCTTATCTGAACGCCTCCTTAAGTCCTGATATTATCTCCTGATAAATATCTTCTGATAACTTAAGTTCTGATAACTTAAGTCCTGACTTCAGTATAAGTACTGATTTCCAGTTAAGTACTGATTTGTCCTGTTAAGTAAGATCTGAAAACTAAACACAAATCATATTAGACATGACATCACAAATATATCTAACATTATAAATCCCTGCTATCAGAATTTGAGGAGAAGGCTGGCCCAAGCGTTTCTTATGGAGATGGAAACTTAGGAAAAATCTTGGGATATGGAAAAATCAAAGTTGGAAATGTCATCATTAAAAATGTAGCTCGGTTACAGGACTCAAGTATAATCTGATCAGTGTGTGTCAAATCTGTGACAGAGATTATCATGTCAAATTTTTCTAAGGAGCATTGTGAGATTCTCAGTAAGTCTAATGGCAAGATCGCATTGACTGGTGTGAGACATGATAGTTTGTATGAATCCAGGGTCTCCACAAGAATTGATAACTCAGAAGTTTGTCTACTAAGTAGAGCATCTGTGGAAGACAGCTGGAACTGGCATAAAAGTCCTTCTCACCTCAACTTCAACAATATCAATGAATTTGTGAGGAAAGATCTTGTAAGATGATTTCCTAATGCAGTATTTACTCCTGATGTCTTGTGTGATTCATGCCAGAAAGCCAAACAAAGGAAGACATCTTTTAAGAGTAAAATTGAATCCTCAATTCTTGAACCATATCATTGACTTCATGTTGATCTCTTTGGTCCAGTGTTATGTCTATTTCCAAGAAGAGGTATGTACTTGTGATTGTTGATGAATTTACAAGATACACATGGGTGTATTTTCTGCACACCAAGGATGAAACACCATCCATTCTTCTTGATCATGTGAGGGAGTTGGAGAAAGGATCAACATACAAAGTGAAGATCATCAAAAGTGATAATGGAACTGAATTCAAGAATAGCTCTATGGAAGAGTTATGCAAAATCAAGGGGATAAAATAAGTGTTTTCTGCTCCTGGAACTTCATAACAAAATGGAGTTATTGAAAGAAAGAATAGAACTCTGATAGAAGCTGCGAGAACCATGCTAAAAGAAGCAAGATTTCCTACCTAATTCTGGGTTGAGGCTGTACAAACTGCTTGCTTTACACAAAATGCAAAATTTATCAACAAGCATGGAAAGATACCATTTGAGATGGTGAAAGTGAAGAAGCCAAATTTGAAATACTTTCATATATGTCATTGTAAGTGTTTTTTCTCAAAACTCATCTGGGGCAGTTTACCAAATTTGATCTAAGAGCTGATGAAGGAATATTTGTAGGATATCCGTTGACTACAAAAGCCTTCAGTGTTTACAATCTTAGAACAGGAACATTCATGGAGTTTATTCATGCATCTTTTTATGACAAGAAGATAACAGGTCTAGAAGATGCAGATGACCATGACAAGTTGAGATTTGAAAATGAAGTACCTTATGCTGAACTTTTAAATTCTGACTATGATACAGTAAGTCCTAATATCACTTAAAGCTCTGAAGTTCCACAGAATAATGGAAATTCTTCTAGCACTGAAGCATGTTGAGGGGGAGCAACATAACTCAAATTCAGAGACTACTGCAAGTGATATAACTCAAGGAACATTAGTAGAAAGATCATCAGACTCAACTTCCTCAAATTCTGATGAGTCAAATGCTGATAACTATGGAAACACTGATTCAAGGGGAGCATCAGGAAACAATAGTGGTACTACTTAAAGAAATAACATAGAATTCATGAATCAAGGGGGAGGTTCATCTTCTAGGAGTCAACTTCCATCGGCAAGAAAATGGTCTAAGTCACACACACTTGACTTGGTCATTAGAAACCCTGAAAGTGGTGTAAGAACAAGAAAATCAACTCAAAATGAATGTCTCTACCATTATTTTCTATCTCACACTAAACCTAAGAAGTTGAAGAAGCTCTACAAGATGCTGACTGGGTCACAATAATGCAAGAAAAGCTCAATGAATTTGAAAGGAACAAAGTCTGGACTCTTGTGCCAAGACCAAAGAATAGATCTATAGTTAGCATAAAGTGGGTGTTCAGAAACAAAACTGACAGGGAGGCCATTGTTACAAGGAACAAAGCAAGACTGGTTGCAAAAGGTTACTCACAACAAGAAGGCATTGATAATGATGAGACATTTGCTCCAGTTGCAAGGCTAGAGGCAATAAGGATCTTTCTTGCCTATGCTGCTCATAAGAAGTTTAAGGTGTTCCAAATGGATATGAAGAGTGCATTCTTAAATGGAGAACTTGAAGAGGAAGTTTATGTTAAACAGCCTCCAAGGTTCATTGATCCAAAGTATCCAGATCATGTCTACTTACTAGATAAAGCACTCTATGGATTGAAGCAAGCTCCAAGGGTCTGGTATGAAACACTTGCTCTATTTCTGCTAGAGAGTGGTTTAATAAGAGGTACAATTGATAAAACTCTCTTTTATAAATACCATGGTAAGGACTTGTTATTAGTACAGATATATGTTGATGATTTCATTTTTGGATCTACTAATGATAAACTCTATGAGAGATTTGCAAAGCTACTGCAGTCCAGGTATCAAATGAGTATGATGGGAGAATTAAGTTACTTTCTGGGGTTACAAGTCAAACAGACTAATGAAGGAATCTTCATAAATCAATCCAAATACACCAAGAACTTACTTAAAAGATTTGGAATGCTGGACTGCTCAACTGCATCAACTCCTATGGCCACTACAACCAAGTTAGATTTAAATACTGGTTCTTCAGTAGATATAACTAACTACAGAGGTATGATTGGCTCACTCCTATATCTTACTGCTATTAGACCTGATATCATGTATGATATATGTCTCTGTGCAAGGTTCCAAGCTAACCCTAGAGAACCTCATCTAATAGCTGTAAAGAGAATCTTCAAGTATCTCAAAGGCACTATGAATCCGGGATTATGGTATCCTAGAGATTCAGACTTTAAGCTAATTGGATATTCAGATGTAAATTTTGCACAATACAAAATAGATAGGAAAAGTACTTATGGAAGCTGCCAATTTCTTGGAAGCAGATTAGTTTCTTGGTATAGCAAGAAACAAAAGTCAATTTCCACTTCAATTGTAGAAGCAGAATACATTGCTGCAGGAAGCTGTTGTGCTCAGATTCTATTGATGAAGAACCAGCTGCTGGATTATGGGTTAGACTATTCTTCTATTCCTATATATTGTGATAATCAAAGTTCTATTGCAATTACAGGAAATCCAATGCAGCATTCAATGACTAAGCACATTAGTATCGGATACCATTTGTAAGAACCCAAATTTTTGACATCAGTAAAAGACCTTTATGAATGGTAATATAATAACTTGAATTTTTGAGACCTTGTAAAATGTTTAATGAATAGAAACCCTGATGGGCGGGAAAAACTTTTAAGCCCACACTATGTAGTGCACGAGAAAATTAGTTTCGGAGTTGATATTACGATTATACGTACTAAATGAGTGCATGTAAACGCTATTAGTTTTCGAAGAAAATGAACTTCGAAAAACGGCCGTATTTACGACTCATCGAGGATTACGGGAATCACAGTATAGTTACGAGATTAAAACCCTACGGATTTATATTCAACTATGATAATTAAAAATATAAGGAATAAATACGAAAGGAACTACGTCGTGAACCATTTACGAATAAGTATTACGAAAACGTTTAAACGACCGAGCGAACGCGTAAACGATTAAATAAATGTAACGCACTAACTAAACCATGGTAAGAGGGTAACCATGGTTATTTTATCCAATAGTAAGCTAACCATAGGATTATCAAGCAAGTTATCCAAATAATGTGCTAAGGAAGCTAACATAAGTAGTTTCTAGGAAGCTACCAAAGATTTGTCCCTAAGATTTGCAGCAGGAATAAACCTAGGATTCAACCTAGGAGAATAAAAATCCAGTGCAAGATCTTCCACCCCATTTCCAAGAAGCAACCTATAAATCATCCAAGAGAAGCAACCAAGTGCTATAAATACCCCCCACCCCCATTTTTTTCTTCCATTCGGCCCCAAGGAAGAAAAGAAGGAATTCAAATTCCAAACTCCATGCTCTAGTTCTTGTAAAATCACCCAATTAATTCTCAAGCCTCCTAGAAATTAAACTAAGGTAAGAAAATTCTTTCATCTCTTTTTATCAAGGTTTGATGGGTGTAATAAATTCAAGAAACTCACTAGTGAATAGTCTGAATAGTAACCTCTCCTTGGTTTCTTGATTTCAATGGTGGTTCTAGGCTCCAAAAATCATACCAAGCACCTCCAAGCCTCCACCTTACTCAAGAACACATCTCAAACTTCCAATAAAGGTAAAAATCATTGGCCCGACTTTATTTAAGATTCATTTTTAAGATCCATTTAGTATGTGGTAGAAAACTTAGTTTAAGAAGTGGTATTGTTGAGATCTTTAAGTTTAATGTTGAGTAGATTTAAGGTTGATTGTTGTTGCCTCAAGAACATGATGTTCTTGAGACGATTTTGTATGATGATGATGAAATGATGATTGTTGATGGTTGTGTTAAGAGTTAGGGCGTAAACGAAACCCCGATCGTAAGCGTAACTCCGTTAAAACCAACGAATCGTAACATTAAGTTTCTGCAGAAAGTCCCAAAGTTTTAAACTGTAGTTTCTTGAAAACTTACCCTGGATTATGATAGGCAATGTTATAAGGATCGTTTAGGCGCTTGAATCGCTTGATTCCGATTTACGGATCAAAAGTTATGGTCGTTTTAGTAAAACTGATTTACATGACAAAAACTGCTACAAATCACGAACTTTGAAAATATAAAGGATCGACTTAAAAGTGTTCATAAATCATGAAATTTTTACAGAGAGTAACATATTGAGTTTCCTAACTTCCATAAATCTTTCAAGTTAGAATAATGATTTTTCAATTTTATAAAAATCTTAGAGCCGAGACCGCGCGAGTAGAAACCGTAAGAATCCGTAAGCGGAGCCAACAGCGATAATGAGAATGAACCTAAGATACTTAGAAAAATGAAGCGACCATGATGTGAATAAGGACTTCAAGGAATAATAAGGGTAGTATAAGTTGAGAGGGTGCATAACAATTAGCGCATAAGTGCGATTCACCGTAAATTAGAACGGGACCTAACGAGATGAATTGTGTTTATGGCTATAGATTTCCGAGCGGAACCTAGAGCATCCTCCACCTCGAGATACCCCGGCAAGTTTAAAAACCCAACTCCATTTTTACTGTTGTGTTGTGAAAGTATTGTTTTACTATCATCGCTTAAATACCATGTTTTCCATGATACGTAGTTGTTAAATTTTCGCATAATATAGCGATGTTGTACGATAAGTATATATCGTGAAATGTTATTTCGCTTTAAGGCGTGACGTATTATATAAGACCGAGAGTCGGTCAGGATTTAAGATAAAACCCGGAAATCATTCCGGAGATATTATAGGACAGGTATAAGTCCATAATTGTACGTTTTAAAGGGACTCATCGTCCATTTACGAAACATTAAAACACCTTGAACTTTTAAAACGATTTCCCAACGAGCATATTCCCTCAACTATATTTTATTGATTCGGATAATAAATATTATATACGTATTCCTTTATTATAGGAGTAGTATACTTCAACATTTATTTATTCAAACCCGATTAATCATTATAGGTTATTAATTATGTAAACACAAACTAGTTGAGTAATATTATTTAAAAAAATCTTTTAGAGAGTAAACTCATTCGAGGTATGATTAATATCAATTATCATTTAATTAATTATAGACTATTATTTTATTAATTGTTATTTATTAAAGGATTGTTATTGATTTAAAGATCGTAGATCTTGATATAAAACATACTTTCTGATTTAGAAATATTATTCGAATAATTCCAGATCGTCGGTGAATATTATCCCGAATTATTATTATATTGAATATAGTTTCGAGAAGAAACTTTTCCCCTTATTAATTATCTGTTGACAACGGTCAACTCACATCCTTAGTACTTCCTCCGAAATTCTCGGAAGTACGTATATACATATATATACACTTATATTTTAAAGAGATAAACTATTTCTATCAACAAGCAAAACGCTTGGGGAACTTCGATGTGGTTCGAGTTCTCGAGATTGATAGAATTCTTTTAAGGGACAAGGGAGGGGTAGATTATGGTACTATGTGTGCTAGATGGGCTACCAAAGGTACCGCAGGTGAAGGTACTCAGTGTACTCAGAAACTTGTGAAGTATGTACATACCCGAAAATGGGACACGTAGCCCGAATGCGGCCAGGGTGATACCCGAGAGATGACGATTTCGTCCTTTTACTAGTAAAGAAGGTTACTTCCGTAGTACGACTGATCATCGTATGCGGTGGCTCCAGCGAATGTCCAAATTCTTCCAATTGGAATTGATACTCGTAGTTCTTTATAGGTTGTGTAACGACTGGGAAATTTACGTTTATATTATATCATAATTGTAATAAAATATGTGTATTACTATGACATTTATGTGTGATTATCTGATAAACCCTAACTGTTATGTGTTACGTTTATTGTGTGTCGTTTCCGTATTTTTTAAGGTATTTTTCAGATATTTTATTATGCATTCATCGTTTTCATTTCAAACGTTTTACGACCCAAATAATGATTTTAAAGCCAGTATTTCAAATAAAATAATGGGCCTTATTTTTCATCAAATGGCTTTTACAATCGCATTATTCTAAACATCTAGATATTTTATAAATTTTCTCGTTTTGCGAAAAATGACTTTTCCGGGCCCCATTGGGTGTCAAAAACCCCACAAAAATCACATTTTTATTTTTATAAAATTATAGGACTTTCATTTATATTATTTCTTTGCATTTTTGCATCATTCAAAATTTTTGGGAATTTTTGGCATATATATTGCATATATAAAATATTTATAAACTAAATTTTAATACTCAAAAATTATAAAATTAGGGGCCTATTAATTTTAAAAAGTGTAGAATTAGGGCCTTAATTTTAATTAGGAGTATTAATTTTACTACTATAAATAGCCTAATTTTTATTTAATTATCATAATTAACAATTAAAAATCAGAAAATTCTCTAAAATCGGGTCGGGAAGAACAGGTTCGGGTCAGGAATTCAAGTCGTGATTTTGATCTGATTACAGCACCAAAACAAGTGATTCGAGTATCCAAATTGAAGGTTTTGATCTGTTCTTTCTGTTTCTTCCATCAATTTCACGTTTTATTGCATCGTTTTTGATTTTCGATTTCTAGGGTTTATGTTCGAATTAGGGCTTTTTGATTCCAGGGTTATTTTGATGTTTTGATGATTGAAATAGCTTGGTTATGTGATTTACAGTTGATTCATGGTGTTTAATTGATGAAACGATACCTAGATAGCAAAGTACGATTTCTAGGGTTTCTGTCGAATTTTCAAAACACAACTCGATGATTTCTGTGAATATTTGATTCTTGTAATGATAGGGCTTTGATTGTATATGTTCTTAGCTTTAATTTGCACTATAGAACGTTAAGTTTGGTTTACAGAATCGAAAGATGGATATTTGGCCGGAGTTCTTGATGGTTTTGATCGGAGAAATTGTTGCAGGGATGTTTCTGGTCGATTTTGGCCTGAAACAGATTGGGGAAGTAATTTGGGATGTTTTGGGATCAAAAACGGAACCAAACGATGCCCGTTTGGCCAGGAATTGGGACGCCCGTGTCCGGGAAACCCACCGGAATCTGGGGATTTTCCGGTGAGATCATCACCGACCCGGAAAATTCTTGGTGACCCGGTTGCAACCCGATTTGCAACCCGGGTTTGATCTGATTTTGTCAGAAATGGATTTCTCACATCTGTTTTTGGATTTTAATTTTAATTTTAATTTTTATTAATTTTAAAAATCAGATTTATTTATTTTATAAATTGATTTAATTAATTATTTAATTAATTGATTTATATTATAAATAATTCTGAAATATTTTCTAAAAATCAGATTTAATTATTTTCTGAATTATTTATTATTTATTAATTATTTAAAAATGATTAATTATTTTGATAATTAATCAAATAATTTTCAATAAATCATAATAAATTCATTTTAATTACAAAAATTATAGAAAAATCATTTTTAATTCTGATTTTTCTTAAATAATGATTTAAAAATTATTTTTGAGTTTTAAAAATTAGTAATAATTATTTATAATGAATAATAAATGGAATTATCAGTATTTATTTGATAATAATTCAACCGTTAGTCCGATTTACGTGAAACGAAAGCCTGTTGACTCATAAAAATAAATTCTTTTCATTAAAAATAATATCAAAGCTTAATTTCTTCTAAACATTAGTTGATTTTGTGACTTGTTTGATTATCAGTCGTAATGCGTGCCGAGACGAGTCCGAAAAATTCCGGAAAAATGGGAAACGAGTCAGATAACGATCAGTTGGGCGATGAGCGAGTCGATTTTGGTTCTAAAAATTATTTTAACTATAAAAATGATTATGTACCTATGTGCTTATGTGTATTA
This sequence comes from Apium graveolens, assembly GCF_009905375.1. Classification (NCBI taxonomy): domain Eukaryota; kingdom Viridiplantae; phylum Streptophyta; class Magnoliopsida; order Apiales; family Apiaceae; genus Apium; species Apium graveolens. The sequence goes on from NC_133651.1 coordinate 176,406,160, forward strand.
CGTGGTTAATTGAGTCTTACTTGCTTATATGTAATACACGAGTCGGTCATAAGCGCATGGGTAGATGTTAGGAACGGTTTGAAGTCAATTTAAGATGCAAATGAAGTACGACGTGACTTAACCAGTCTGTTTTGCCAACAGAAGCTAAGCCAGCCAGGCAAGTTGAGTCGGTAATAGTCCAAGGTGATAGACAGAAGTGATTCAATTACAGTGAGTCGCGTAGAAGGCAAGTTTTTTCCCCTATTCTACTTTCAGAATAGTGATATTGATTCAAATGCTCATCACATTTGCATTCTCTTGATTATTGTTCTTGATCACTGATATACACTTGTTATTCCTTCGTTCATATTCCATTTCGATTCTTGATTTCTCCGTTTCCTTGAATTCTTGTTTCATATTCCATTGATAATGCATTGAGATTGATATATTCTGGTATTTGGGATATATCAAAGCATACCGATTGTTCTGGTTGCTAAGCGATGGACTGGATAATGATGATATGTTGGGATTGAGTGTGTCTTAATCCTGAGGACCGGGATGACTGGTGCCTCGACGTGGGCCGTAGTGCCTGGGTACCCGACTGGATCTATATATTGAGATATGGATCTGCATTATATTCTGACTGATCAGCAGAATATAGATGCGAACTTGTGTCCAGTTTAGTTCATTTGTACTCGCCAGTAATGGCCTTCTTTCAATTCTCGTGAGGTTATATCTTTGCAGATATACCTGGGATGACGAATTTATTTAAAATGCTTTAACACTGTTTATATTTTGTGGACTTGTTGAGCAATTTTTGGCTCACCCCTTTTGTTGTTATTCACCTTATTGTTTTCAGTTAAGAAGGAATATGAAACCAATCAAGACTCGAGTTGTAAAGAAGCGGGTCAAGCCTCGGGATCCTCTCATACCCAAGGTGTTGATCCCAATCCAGGAAGAAAGCTTTGAGTTGCCCGAGCAGGTGGAGTGTTGATAGATAGTGTGTGTGTTTGAATAAAAGTTGAACTTAGTTTAAAATGAATTAGACAATGGTTTGTAATAAAGAGAGTTTGTGAGATTTTGAATGTTGGTTTGTAATAAAAGTAGTTAGTGGTTCTTATTTTCATACTTCAACCTAAAAAGATCCTGGTTAGTGTTAAAGGGGTTTAATTTCATTTCTTTATTAATTGTTAATCAGATTGTACAGGTTTGGTGATTAGCTAGTAACCCCCAGACTTATACCCCGGGTCTGGAGGGCGTTACAGGTTGCCTGTGAAGGGGCATCACATGTGAGGATCATGAAGTCTAATTATTAATATACAGTTGAGGTTATTGACCCAGACTAGTTGAAGGTATCATTTTACCAATGAGAAGGTGAATACCGTATTAATAACGAATTCAGCAGAAATAGTGTCTAATATACCCTTGAGGATTTTTATTTCCATTAAGGAAAACTTGAATATGATATACAAATGTCATCGTAAGACAACTACACTACATGATATTATTAGTACGCTTAACATGAAGAGTTATGATGGTTTAGCTCAGAGATCGAGAGCATCGAGAATTGATGGCATGACTACAATTTGATGGCATGACTACAATTTGATGGCATAAGATTACAATGAGCGATAATTCGATCTTAGAACCTCTTAAAAAGGATAGACCAGTGAGTCTAATGCGGAATTCTTCGGTAGATATGATGTCAGAGGCTACGTATATATACACGTAGACCTCTAATATATTTGGTAATGTATGTTCAATTACACACACATGCCACTGAACTTATGGACTGCATTGAGATCCCTAAGAGGTCTCTTTGATCTGTTCCCAGGGGGAACTGGCCACTTATAGTCAGTAACGGATGCGTGTAGCAGGCAACTATCGGCTTAATGGATGTTTTGGAATAAATTGAGTAAGGTCTTCGAGGTAAAACACCTGAATGACAGATATACGTGTGAAAGTCAAGTTATTAAATGATTTTAAAATGATTGAAAGAGAAACAATTAAAACATGGAATTACAAAGATGAAGAGGTGGTATCATCCTCATGAGGCTAATAAAGAGAGTTAGGATAATCAGTGAAATATTTTGGCACCTACTCACTGTCCCGTTACTCCCTCCAAATTGGTCATCATTCGTATTGCCTTGATAAGTTATGTCAAGATAATCCTTTTCGTTCCCTACTTTGAACTTCTGATGTGACCATCTTGAATAGTCTTTCTCCGCGTCAGGACTTGTTCAATTCTTTTTATTAATCCGTGAACTTTCATTCATAGATTATGATCTTCTTGTTCAACTCAGAGATATTTATACTTCATTTCAATTATTCAAGAGAATTTTTTATATATAAATTTTCCCTCAATTCATCGATGAATATTCATAATGAGTATCTTCATTAGATTCTTCTTTCATACTTACTCTTCTCAGTCGAGATTGTAAATATCTAACAAATTGTTAAAAATATGGATGATCTAATATCCATATTCCTCAGGAATAATTTTCCTCTAGTCGGGATGAAATTTTATATTGAACTTTGAAATCATAGTAAGGGTATCAATTTGATATTGGTATTCTGATTTAATTCTATTCTGATAAAGTATGTGAACTAGGGCACCTATGAGTGTACCCTTTATTTGGAAAGAAATATTTGATAAGAGGCTATCGATTGTTTCGATGCCAAGACCGCTCGATTGAGAGTTATAATTGTCTTTCTCGGCCTAAATTTAAAAACTCTTTATTTCAAAATCGTCATCCAGGTAGCCACAATTTCTTTAGTGGTTACGATGTTAAAATTTTACAAACAAACTAAAATATGCCTAGTTGCATATATTCTCATGAATGACTAGTTAATTGTCCTAACTAGTCAAAATTTTAATTAATACTACAAAAGCCTAGCTAATCGTCCTAGCTAGTTGCTATGGGCCAAACCAATTGTGTTGTCCATTTTCTTAGCCGATTGATAATATTGCTTGATATGGACTAGTTATTATTTTGCTAGTTCCACTTCTAATAAAAAATTTATTATTCCATAGTGCATTATATATGCCAGATTTAATTGTTGATGAAATTTTCAAAGAATGATTTACTTGAGACCTAACTAGGTCGCCCACTCAAACGAGAATTCATATTCAGTTTTATGAAATATTTTGTTCATGAAATATTTTATTCTTTCGTTGTATAACGAATATCCAATTAAAATTACAAAGTGATTGAAGAACAATATACTTCCTTATTTATTAATCATTGAATCGAATTCCTTCTTTCAAAATAGCACCTCTTTGAGACCTCAATGGTTAACCTTTGGTTGAGGATGTTATTCGATATTTCTTTCATTTTTCAGGAAGAAAAGTATTCCTTCAATGTAAAAATCTTACAAGTATCATTCGTATGATGTTATTATTCAGCAAACATTGCTTTCAATGGATATTCTCCATAATATCACAATATAGAATTCTAAGGACATGGAAGGATAATCCTTGTTATATTCTTCCTTCCAAGTTATAAATCTTCTGAGTATTGCGACTCTTTTATTCAGAGCTCATTATTTGTTCAGATGTTAGATTTTGAAACCTTGTTAAGACTGTCTAAATTTTATCGATATCATGAAAATCTTTTTCCAAGGCTGATTGCCTTCCCAATAAAGAGAGGTATAGTTGAGAACCGATTGTTGTAATATGAGACTGAAAGCCCAGTGCTATGATGGTGCAATCGGAGTATCGTGAGGGGTAAGTTGTTTTTTTAAAAAAAAGAACACCATATTTATTTATTATCATTAGTATCTATAATATGGTTATAGAAGAATGAATATAGGGATACAATGTGATTAGTGAGGTACACTTCTATAAAACATTATCGGGTTAGGTGCTAATAAATTTGGGAAAGACCAAGCATGTATGAATTTGAGGAATAAGATTTTCAAAAGGTAAAGGTAAGGTTAGTAGCAATCCCGTGCTAGAAATACTCGACGATAAAAATAGGATGTTGCGTGAAGTCTAATGATATGTCTACGCAGCTTAAGGACCGTGACATAAGGCTTTTTAATAATAATCTAGAATAATTGCGATAAGGTTCGGGCTGAAAGGGACAAGGAGTTTATTTATGAGGAAATTTGGAAATTTTTTTTTACTGAACACGAGATAGAGGATATAGTCAAAATGATCAAAGGCCATGATTGAGGAATTTATTATCATCAAGGAAAGGCCAATGTGGTGGCCGATACTTTAAGTAGGAAAAGATAAATGGAGGATGACAAATCTCAGAATAACTAATGAGAAGGATCGCATGAAAAGAACGCTTTATTACTTAACAAGAAGACTTAAAAATGCCTAAAAACGTAAACGGATATTAGTCGTGACAGAATATGAATGAGGATGTCATCGAGTAGGTAAGTAAGTATTCGACATAGTTGGAAAATGAAAACGGAAAGGAAAAGGGTTAAAATTTTGGCGATTTCAACTTATAGATGACCCAAATAGGGTTGGGAGTTAATTATAATAAATTTTGAAGAAGGATTATTAAGAACCAAGTTAGCCATCGTGCTATTTGAGGATTTTGAGTGATAGATTAAAAAAAAAGACCGCTTACTTTATTATGCAAACAATAGATGTCCACTTTACAAAATTGATATGAACGCGGAGGAGATAATTAGGACAGAGAGACCCCATGACGACTGCGCCGCACAAGGACCCAAGATTTAATTTTCACAACGGGACTATTTCCCAAGATATTTTGTGAAAAAGAACGGACAGAGGAATGCCTTAGGGTTCTCAAATCGATAAGTAGAACGAGAGGACTATCCTGATCATTGAAGATACGTCTAGCGGCTTACCTTTTATTTGGAAAAGTTTGGAGAATCATCTATTGTAGACAGATAATTCGTGTAGATGTACTTACCATGCTAGCATACGGAAAGTAGTCATCGATATCCCTTATGAAGGCAACGTGAAAGAATGAAGGATGTCATTGTCAGAACTTATAGAAGGCAAAAAAGATCGTACATGCCCTATAAAGACCACTAGTAGCAGGTACCAATAAACGTGAATACATCTAAGGTGCTAGCGAGAATAACGAGTACGACCCAGAAAGTGTCGTAGTACTGTAGATATTATACAGGGAATGATTAAAGAAGTCCGACCAATGACAGAAGCTGAACGTTGCACGATCCTAAAATGTGTCAGTAGATTGCATATGAAACGGTGCTTCCTTCAAGATGGCAACAGGACGATGACGTGATTTATGTTACTACGGGAAGAAATGTTAAATCTGGCGCTAAGCGTGTAGCAGGAGACGAGCGTGTAGGAATGCGACAAGAACTTCTTACATAGAATAATCGACAGAGATGATGCGCCCAAAATGGGAAAACATTAAGGAATGAAACCCTAGCACTAGTAGGAGCGATGTAGGGGGAACGAATAAGTTGAAGGATGATTCCAAACACTAGAAGATACACTAATCGTCCATGTTATCAATTTTTAAGGGGAATGAAGTGGCCAGTTGACGTTAATCGAATTATCGACAATAACGAGTTATCATGCGTGCATTGGAACGGCTACAAAGTTCGTACGGAAGAAAGAATCGTTCTCTATTAGGTTGGGAAGAAATTGGTAAACGGGGGATATTGTACCATAGTTGAGTCAACAGACCAAAGAAATTCCTAGAACTTATCAGAACCCGGCTAGTTGCAGCCCAGGATGAACAATAGAGATATGCGGACCAGAACTATAAAGACAGAAAGTACGAAGTAGCAGACCAAGTATTGTTGATAGTACCTCCCGAGGAGGGAGTGATGAGATTCGAAAGGGAAAGGAATGTTGAACCCAAGATTTATTGGACCAATTAAGGAATTAAAGGACTAAGAAAGTTGACTTATAAATTAGCACCATCGTCGAATGGTCACCAAGTTATAACGACAAACCACGAATCAAGGTTAGGAAATTTAACCGTCAGAACTAAACTTATGATTAAAAATGAGCAAATAAACTCGTAGCCAGACTTAGCGTATATCGAGTAACGTGTGGAGGTCATAAGACTACAAGGACGAGTACCCGGAAATATATTGGATGGATGAGTGGAAATTTTATGAAGAGATCAAATACTGCAAGGTCAACGCGAGAACTCGAGGTTGTCATACGAGAAGCATATCCCTACCTGTTTCTGAACTGATTTCGGGACGGAATCCTTTTAGGGGGGAAGACTGTAAGAACCCAAACTTTTGACATCGGTAAAAGACCTTTATGAATGGTAATATAATAACTTGAATTTTTGAGATCTTGTAAAATGTTTAATGAATAGTAACCCTGACGGGCGGGAAAAACTTTTAAGCCCACACTATGTAGTGCATGAGAAAATGAGTTTCAGAGTTGATATTACGATTATACGTACTAAATGAGTGTATGTAAATGCTATTAGTTTTCGAACAAAATGAACTTCGAAAAACGACCGTATTTACGACTCATCGAGGATTACGGGAATCAGAGTATAATTACGAGATTAAAACCCTACGGATTTATATTCAAGTGTGATAATTAAAAATATAAGGAATAAATACGAAAGGAACTACGTCGCGAACCATTTACGAATAAGTATTACGAAAAATTTTAAGCGATCGAGCGAACGCGTAACCGATTAAATAAATGTAACGCACTAACTAAACCACGGTAAGAGAGTAACCATGGTTAATTTATTAAATAGTAAGCTAACCATAGGATTATCAAGCAAGCTATCCAAATAATGTGCTAAGGAAGCTCATATAAGTAGTTTCTAGGAAGCTACCAAAGATTTGTCCCTAAGATTTGCAACAAGAATAAACCTAGGATTCAACTAGGAGAATAAAAATCAAGTGCAAGATCTTCCACCCCATTTCCAAGAAGCAACCTAGAAATCTTCCAAGAGAAGCAACCAAGTGCTATAAATACCCCCCACCCCCATTTTTTTCTTCCATTCGGCCCCAAGGAAGAAAAGAAGGAATTCAAATTCCAAACTCCATACTCTAGTTCTTGTAAAATCACTCAATTAATTCTCAAGCCTCCTAGCAATTAAACTAAGGTAAGAAAATTCTTTCATCTCTTTTTATCAAGGTTTGATGGGTGAAATAAATTCAAGAAACTCACTAGTGAATAGTATAAATAGTAACCTCTCCTTGGTTTCTTGATTTCAATGGTGGTTCTAGGCTCCAAAAATCGTACCAAGCACTTCCAAGCCTCCTCCATACTCAAGAACACATCTCAAGCTTCCAATAAAGGTAAAAATCTTTGGCCCAACCTTATTTAAGATTCATTTTTAAGATCCATTTAGTAGGTGGTAGAAAACTTAGTTTAAGAAGTGGTATTGTTGAGATCTTGAAGTTTAAAGTTGAGTAGATTTAAGGTTGATTGTTGTTGCCTTAAGAACATGATGTTCTTGAGTGGATTTTGTATGATGATGATGAAATGATGATTGTTGATGGTTGTGTTAAGAGTTAGGGCATAAACGAAACCCCGATCGTAAGCGTAACTCCGTTAAAACCAACGAATCTTAACATTAAGTTTCTGCAGAAAGTCCCAAAGTTGTAAACTGTAGTTTCTTCAAAAATAACCCTTTATTATGATAGTCAATGTTATAAGGATCGTTTAGGCGCTTGAATCGCTTGATTCAGATTTACGGATCAAAAGTTATGGTCGTTTTAGTAAAACTGATTTACACGACAAAAACTGCTACAAATCACGAACTTTGAAAATATAAAGGATCGACTTAAAAGTGTTCATAAATCATGAAATTTTTACAGAGAGTAACATATTGAGTTTCCTAACTTCCATAAATCTTTCAAGTTATAATAATGATTTCTCAATTTTATAAAAATATTAGAGTCGAGATCGCGCGAGTAGAAACCGTAATAATCCATAAGCGGAGCCAACAACGATAATGAGAATGAACCTAAGATACTTAGAAAAATGAAGCCACCATGATGTGAATAAGGAGTTAAAGGAATAATAAGGGTAGTATAATTTGAGAGGGTGCATAACAATTAGCGCATGATTGCGAGTCGCCGTAAATTAGAACGGGACCTAACGAGATGAATTGTGTTTATGGCTATAGATTTCCGAGCGGAACCTAGAGCATCCTCCACCTCGAGATACCCAGGCAAGTTTAAAAACCCAACTTCATTTTTACTGTTGTGTTGTGCAAGTATTGTTTTACTATCATCGCTTAAATACCATGTTTGCCATGATACGTAGTAGTTGAATTTTCGCATAATATAGCGATGTTGTACGATAAGTATATATCGTGAAATGTTATTTCGCTTTATGGCGTGACGTATTATATAAGACCGAGAGTCGGTCGGGATTTAAGATAAAACCCGGAAATCATTCCGGAGATATTATAGGACGGGTATAAGTGTTGGGAACCACGGACTTAGGGTGTTACTACGTTTTACGATAAAGATTACGAAAAGAGGATTACCTTGTTAATGGTTGATTCCATGCTCTTCTATTGTATTCCCAAATTCCCTTGAGCGAAGTGTGGCCTCCGTCTTCTCAAGTTATCCTCTCTTCTTGCTCCTTGGTGGCTATAATATGTTTTCACACAATCCCAAGCAAGAAGAGAATAAGAATATATATAGGCTACAATAGGGACCATGAATAATTAGGTTGGGCCTTCTAATTACATCTTGAGCCTAGCCCAATGTAATTAAATATTAATTCAATCCACTAAAGAATTAATATTTGCACTACCTTTCCTAATACCGTAATTTAATTAATTTGGTTCCAATATTATTTGCTTATTAAATTCCCCATGTTTAAAATATCATATGTCCATTAATTAAATAAATTACTGATAGTTTATTTAATTAATATCTTTTATCTTTGACCATCCATTCAACCTTTATTTAATTATGCCAGAATAAATTCCACCTGCAGGGTTTCACATAATTAAATCTTTTTGAGCTTTCAAGGGGACATCATTAACCCGAATATGATCAGGACATAGATTCCTTCAATAAATAATATCCACCATGTATATAATTCCATCACCCAAAATATAATGATATAATTCAAAAAAATTATTTCATATATAAATCAAAGCATGTAAATAATATACATGTGTCAATTACTATTTCCGGATTAAGAACCTAAGCATTAATAATAACATAGAATCTTAGTTCTCCTTCTTAATCAATATTAAGGAAACAATTCTAAATATGATCATGTTCAATATACACAAAGTATACTAGTATTATTTATTAGTCAATATAAACTAACCTAAATAATACTACAGCCATACCAGTGGATTGTCCAACACCACCTGTGCTGTGAACCTTATTATATTATATAACGGTATTTAACAATCTAATATTCTGTATCCCATTTGATACTAGATTGTTCACAATATATAATATTAGACAACATGTAAACATTCAAATGATTCTCAAATAAACTGGCCAGAAATAAATGTACATACTTCAAATAAATAATTTCAGTATACACTAACAATATCCCACTTATACTCAAAATATTCTATGTGTACATCAGTGTTTATTTAATCCACTATTACATAAAAATCTATGTGCCCATCCATCTGACTCATATCGCTTCCACATTCTTGTCAAAAACCTTGGTTGGCAAGCTCTTTGTGAAAGGATCTGCTCGGTTGTCTTCTGATGATATGTGAGCCACAACTATATCCCCTCGCTTTACGATTCCTCGTATGAGATGATACTTACGTTCAATATATTTAGCTGCTTTGTGGTCTCGCGGTTCCTTTGAATTTTCCACAGCACCAGTGTTATCACAATACAGCGTCAAGCTCCTAGGCAAATTAGGTACCACATCTAAGTCCAAAAGGAAGTTCCTGAACCATACAGCCTCCTTGGCAGCCTCAGAGGCCGCCACGTACTCGACCTCCATGGTGGAGTCTGCAATGCATTTCTGCTTTATACTCCTCCATATAACGGCTCCACCTCCCAAAGTAAAAACATATCCCGAGGTTGATTTCCTCTTATCCCTATCTGATTGGAAATCTGAATTAGTATATCCCAAAGGAAATAGATCTGAGGCCTTGTAAATTAACATATACTCCTTAGTCCTTCTCAGGTACTTGAGTATAGTTTTTACTGCACTCCAATATTCCTGACCGGGTTTCGACTGATATCTACTAACCATGCCTATAGCAAAGCAGATGTCAGGCCTCGTACATAACATAGCATACATTAAGCTTCCACATACTGAAGCATAAGGAACTGCTTTCATGCTCTCTATATCCTTAGGTGTCGAAGGACACTGCTTCTTAGATAGAGCAACTCCATGCTTAAAAGGTAGAAAACCTTTCTTGGAGTTCTGCATGTTAAAACGAGCTAATACTTCATCAATGTAGGGCTCTTGAGATAAAGCCAACATCCTTTTCTTGCGATCCCTTATAACTTTGATCCCAAGGATGTATGCCGCTTCACCTAAGTCCTTCATGTCAAATTGTTTGAATAACCATGCCTTTACTGATGACAACATCTCAACATTGTTTCCAATGAGTAAAATATCATCTATATATAGTACTAGAAAAACCACTGCATTATCTTCACATCTCTTATACACGCACGATTCGCTTGAACTTTGATCAAATCCATATGACTGGACTGCCTGATCAAAATGAATATTCCAGTCTCTAGAAGCTTGTTTAAGTCCATAAATAGACCTCTTAAGCTTACATACCAGATTTTCTTGGCCTTCCTTAATGAATCCTTTTGGTTGCTGCATATAGATGGTTTCTTCAAGACTTCCATTAAGAAAAGCTGTCTTGACATCCATTTGCCAAATCTCATAATCGAGATGAGCTGATATAGATAAAAGAATACGGATTGACTTAAGCATGACTACCGGTGAAAAGGTTTCCTCATAATCGATACCTTCTTTCTGAGTATACCCTTTCGCAACAAGTCTTGCTTTCCAGGCTTTCACCTTTTTATCTAATCCCCTCTTTTTCTTGTAGATCCACTTACATCCAATAGGTTTTATACCTTTGGGTGGTTCAACGAGCTCCCAGACCTGATTAGAATACATTGATTCTATCTCAGATTCCATCGCCTTTTGCCAAAGATCTGCATCTTTGTCTTGTACTGCCTCTTCGTATGTACGGGGATCATCATCATGTTCACCAGGGACCAAGTCTGAAGACTCTCCCAAAAACATGAATCTATCAGGCTGTTGAACAACCCTCCCACTACGACGAGGCACTGGTGCGGTATTAGTGACAGGTTGTACATTATGTTGTGGTTGTTCTACTTGTACTACAGCTTCATGGGTATTATTTGTCCCTCCCACTAGTTCCTCTAAAACGACACTACTCATGGGTTTGTGATTCATTATATAGTCCTCCTCCAATAATCTTGCATTGGTGCTAACAATGACATCCCCATTCTTCGGACTATAAAATAAATATCCTTTCGTTCCCATGGGGTAGCCTAAAAACAACCTTACTTCTGTACGAGATTCTAACTTAGTCGCGTTCTTGTTCAGCACATGTGCTGGACAACCCCATATTCGAATATGTCTTAGACTCGGTTTATCCCCGGTCCACAATTCTAAGGGGGTTTTAGGAACCGGCTTAGAAGGTACTAAGTTCAGAAGATAAGCTGTTGTCTCTAAGGCATGTTACCAAAACGACTTGGGTAAATCCGAATAACTCATCATCGATCTAACACTCTCTAAAAGAGTCTAGTTCCTTCTCTCTGCTACACCGTTCTGCTGGGGTGTGCCTGGTGCAGATAACTGGGATTCTATCCCGTTTTCTGATAAATATTCTCTAAATTCTCCAAGCAAGTATTCGCCACCATGATCGTAGTGACTTGATACTTTTATTAAGTCACTTCTCCGTTTTAGCTTTGTACTCTTTGAACTTATCAAAGCACTCAGACTTACGGCGCAACAAATAAACGTACCCATATCTAGAATAATCATCAATGAAAGTGATGAAATATTCATAACCACCTCTTGCTTGGATATTCATGGGTCCACATAAATCAGAGTGAACCAATTCTAATACTTGTTTGGCTCTATTCACCTTTGCCTTGAAAGGCCTATGAGTCATTTTACCTTCCAAGCAGGATTCACAAACTGGAAATGGCTCCACTGCCAATGAGCTTAAAGGCCCGTCTACTACCAGTCTTTGAATCCTCCTCAAGTTAATATGACCTAATCTCAAGTGCCAAAGATATGTTTGGTTCAAACTAGAAGATTCCTTTCTTTTAGTAGAGTTAGAAGATGTGTTGTTCAATTCCCTAAATTGCAGTTGCAGTGCATGTTGACTAGGATTAATTATATATAAATTGTCTTGTAATGTACCAGAATATATAATTCATTTATTCATCATAATAGAAATATTACGATCCAAACAAACATTATAACCATCCAAAGCAAGTTTAGAAACCGAAATTAAATTCCTTCTAAAAGAAGGTACATAAAGACAATTGTTCAAAACCAAAATCCTATCAGAACCAAAAGATAAATGAATAACTCCTACTGCAACTACTGCTACTTTCGTAGCATCTCCCATGAACACGTATATCTCACCATCTCTAAGAATTCTGGATAGCCGGAACCCCTGCATAGAATTACAAACATGATCAGTGGCTCCTGTATCTACAGACCAAGTGCTCGTAGATATAGCCGCTATAAATGTTTCTGTAACTAGAGAAAGAGACATACCAGTATTGTTTGTCTTCTTAGGAAGAGGACAATCCTGTTTCCAGTGACCTGACTGTTTGCATCTGAAGCACTTTCCCTTAGGCTTTTTCATACCACCCTGAACTCTCACTGCCTTCACAGCTTTCTGTGTCTGAGCCTTTTTCTTCTTCTTAATACCTTTCGGCTTAGAGGAAGAACCTTTCTCAGCCACATTCACTTGAACACTCTGTCGAAATAATCCTTCAGCTGCCTGAAGTTCTGTCAGCAGTTCCGCGAGACTATTGTAATAACCCCCAAAATTTTCAACTTTTTGTAACCCTTGTGAATAGTGTTTTAGCTGAATGAGAAAACTTTTCATGCCACACTATGTAGGGGTTCTGTTATGGATATCCTGGGATATTATTAGTACTCTATGTGGTATATAAGTGTATGTAAAGATCGTCAGAATCCAATTTCCGAACACTTGGATTTTTCCCGGAAATTGACTAGATACGGAGAGAATTGAGTATAAGGTAACAAGATAAAAAGGATTTAAATTAAAGGATTATAATAGAGGATCATAAAAAGGAATATAATGTATTGAGAAAGGTTAAGGGAACCTAAGTAATAAGATCCCGGGTATGATCCTTCAAACGATAAACGAAAACGAAAGTTAAGCGAACCGTATAACAGATCAGCGGTCATTAGACAAACGATTAGGAAGTTAAGCAAAGGGATTAGAGGGAGTGATGTCACCCAACCAATGAGAGGAGGACAAGGAGGGAAAGATGACATCACAACATGACATAGGCATGACATGGGAAGGAAGGAGGTGTGGTTGAATGAGAACCACACAAATTCAAGGGCAACAAGGTAATTAACTAAATCAAACACAAAAACAAGTCAACCAAGCCAAGCAAAATCATTTTTCATCAAAATCAAAAAGAACCAAGGCTTTGTTCTTGAGAGCTCTCGGCTTTTTTTTTTTTTTTGCTAAGTTAAGTATATATCAACAAAGAAACAGGAAACAGCAGGGATCTACCCTATGCTCTATGACAGGCCATAGAGAGGGAGCTATCTATAGCCAATCTCAGAAAAAGATTGGGGATAGAAAGCAAAGGAGCAAACTACTAAGAAAAGAACTACAAAATACAGGAAATACTGGAATATAAATCTGGCCTACTACAAGCTAAATTACTGAACCAATTAGAAGTGCTGAGCCTAGCAGCAAAATAAATCAATATCCCCTGCATGAGTTTAGCCGGGCCAAAAACTCCCTTGTTGTGCGCCCTGGCATTACGTTCCCTCCAAATATGGTAGCAATAAATCTGAACTAAACACAAAGCAAGTAAGCCTCGAGGTTGGTCCTGAAGATCAGCAAGATGGCTGAGCAAGGATAGCCAAGTATCTCCAACAATCCCAATACCGAGCCTGCCCAGAATCTGAGATAAAATCCACCTGCTAAAAGTGCAATGGACAAAGAGATGCGTATCCGTTTCCCTACCACCAATGCAAAGGAAGCATTGTTGAGAATCCACAATACCAAATCTATGCAATCTAGATAATGTGCCAAGTCTGCCATGACATACAAGCCATTGGTGATGGGCAAATCGGGTGACACGAAGACGGTGCCAAACAGCCTTAAACCAAGGCACCAAATCTGCTCTGCTTCTGATGGAATTCCATATATGCCATGTCCTAATTTTGGTTGCATCAATACCGTCCCACCGAATAATGTCTGTCCCGTTAGAGTTGATAGTTGGATGGTCAAAGGTTTGAAGCCAATGAATCAGCAATGGATCCAGGTGGTGATGCATGGGATTGGGACTCGGAAGCCTCCAAGAACCGTTATGGATGATACCACTCAGTTTTGTAGTGTGATGCAAGCCACACTGAGCAATGATAGGAGAAGCCTGAGAATTAGCCAAACAGGTACCTCCCCACCACGGATCAAACCACAAGGAAAAATTATCACCCAAACCAACAGAGTACGAAAGGAATTGAACAGCAGTCATACGGAACCTCAGGACTTTCCTCCAAATCCAAGAACAATCTGTTGGAATTGTGGTAGTCCAAAGCCGGAAGCTCTCGGCTTTTTACTATTCAAAAGGCAAGGAAATTCAAAAATCAAAAATCCAAGCTTCCTAAATTGGTGAGTTAATTCCCTAATCATCTTCATGCTTAGTTAGGGCTATATCATGAGTTTAAGCCATCAATTCCTTCTCCATCTTCTTCATTTAATCAAAGAAGAAGACTATGAATAGTGTTTTCAAGTTTTTAACTTGAAATTTTTCTTGTTTTCCTTGAAGATCCAAGCATTCCTAAGACTTCTCAAAGCTTCTTAAGGCTTCCTAGCTCCTCCCACCACTTCAAGGAAGGTATATCATCTCCAAACCCTAGATTCCTATGTATTATAAGATGATTTCGATTAGTAGGGTGATATTGTAGCTTGATGTTGTGATTTAGAGTTTGGGATTTGAAATGGTATTGAATTGGAATGGTAAATATTGTTGTTTTGATTAAAAGAACTTAAGAATGGTTAAAGTTAAGCTTAGGCATAAGTATGAATGTTAAAATTGAATTCGTTGGGGTTGTTATGATGTGATAAGGATGGATGTTGGTTGTATGTTGGATTTGAGGTTGAATTGGGTTGGTTTTGAATGGTTTAAAATTGGGAAATCGCGTAAACATAGCCGTCGTAATGTCCGATTTTCTTTAGACTGTTTTTGTGCATAACATTAGAACCCGAGAACCCCCTGCTAGATTATGACCATTGCCATGTTTAGATAGCTCATGTTACGAGCTTCGTTTTGATATGTAGTTCGTTCGATTCCGATGCACGGTTTAGGAGAAACGACCGTTTCAAGTAACGGCGTTTCGCGAATGAAACTTTTCCCCTCGCCTTACTTTGAAACATAGGTTAAAGACCAAAAAGGGTTAATTAATGTATGAAACATTTATGGTAAGTGTGTTAGGCAGTTGGTAAGATACTCGCGAAGGAATCGTCTTAAAACTCGTAAAGGTTAAATTATTAAAAATGATGGAGCCGAGGGTACTCGAGTGACTTAAGCGAATCAGTAAGCGCAAAACAAGCGTTAGAGTCTAAGTTAGTTAAAGTATAGATTTACAAGTGACTTTGGTTTAATTCCAACTTGCTTGTTGTTTATAGGTTACCAGACTCGTCCCGAGCCTTTTATCACCCCAAGTCGCTCAGGCAAGTTTTCTACCCGTTATAACTGTTGTGGTGATGAGTATATGTATTTGCATTATCTTGCGATAGATGCATGTTGGTTAATTAGCAAATGTTGTTATATATTGTAGCATGTTGCTATGGTATATATATATGCATGCCTGTTTCGTATTCTTTCCATATATAATTGTTGATAATACCTATGCTAGAGGATAGCGGTAATTTGCATATACCCTTAGTATAGGGACCCAAAGGTGGAAATATTTTCTAAAACCGGGAGTCGAGGATCCCGAGTAGATTTTGTATATATGGATATAAATATATATATATATATACTTATATATATATATATATGGTCATAGTTTTCAAAAATATTAATCGAATAAGGTTTATTCGATAACTTTAACTTTATTTTATTATTGAATATTATTTCAAATATTATTCGAAGGTGTATGACTCCTTTATATTAAATGAATATTATTTTGAATATTCATTCGAGGACTTATGACTCCTTTTATTTTATTATCTGAATATTATTTGAATATTCATTCGAGGGCTTATGACTCTTTTATATTACTTATTGAATATTATTTGAATATTCATTCGAGGGCTTATGACTCAGTTTATATTATTTAATGAATATTATTTGAATATTCATTTGAGGATCTATGACTCCGATTATTTGCTGTGATATATTCTTTATTTTATTAAAGAATAAGGTGTCAATAATCAAACTTATTTTCGATTATTCAAATAAAGATAGTACTTTCATATAAGTATATCTTTGGTTATTTAATACTCGTTTCAAGTATAAGTTTCAATACTTCTACTTCAATTATTTTTATAAAGATTATTCTTTATGGGAATATTATTTAAATAATAATATTCAGTCATTTTCTAAATATTCTGGGGACTGATTTACTTCATTAAATCAGCTTTACTCCAAACACTCTATAAAGTGTTTTCGAGTCTTCAAAATGATTTTTAAAAGTTAGAGCGGATCCCAAAACTCATTTTTATATTTAAGATCTTCCTTTTTAAGGGGATTTAAATACTCGCTCAAAACCTGAGGGATCCGGCTTTGTGGTGTATTTTATATTCGCAACACGGTTGCAGTTTTGGTAAATGAATTGATTACTTACCCAACATTCGGGAAGTAAGTCCATCTATTGAGTCGGCATAAGCAACATGGGCTCAGTGGGCGTCCATGATAGTGTAAGTGGCTCAGTGGGAGTCCATCAAATGCATAAGTGGCTGAGTGGCAGTCCAGCATAAGGTCCTATTACGACCAGGGTGATGACCAGTGGGGAATTCGTCCATCTACTAGTAGAAAAGGTTACTTATGGGTATCTTTGCCTGATCAGCAAGATATCTGGTTTATGCCAAATTCTTTTTCCTTTCCAAATTTATTGGATATTGCAATTCTGTTCATACTTTACATGACAGAGGTTTTCAGGAAATTGTATAAAGAAGATGTATATGTGGATATATATATATATATATCAGAACTTAATGAAGTATATCATGACTTCATTTCCTTTAATAAAATTTCAAAGATTTAATCTATTCAAATCTTGTCTTGTAGTCTCATCTATCTGATGAACTGTTGAAAGCTCATTATACTTTGAACAGTGGTAGTTCAAGCAGCTTTTTTTAAATGATATAAGTATAGTGAAGTATTTGGTAACTTCATCCCTTATTTTTACTTATATCTAGTAAGTAATTATCTTACGCATGATAAAAGATTCTAGTAAGTATCCATTTAGATACTTATATTATTGTTATCACTATATATTATCTTGCGAGCTGTAAGGCTCACTCTTGCTTTATTTCTTCATCACACAACAACGGTTAGGAAAGATGGCCAGACTCCAGCAGACCCAGCGCAAGCGCGTGGGAAGCGTCCCGCGTCTTCCCGATGATGTTGTAGCTGCTATAGCTGCAGAGGTAGATCTATTGGTAGATCAGGCATTCTATTTTGAGAATCAAATTATGTATAATTATAACTTGTGGCAGATAATGGCAATTAACTGTAAATTTATCAAGTAATCATTTTGGGTTGTAATAACTTTTAAATTGTGGATTCAAAGACTTGTACTTATTTCTATTTCATCTCTGAGACTATAACGGGTTGTGGTGTGTGTTAGTGTGGGGTCACAGCATAAGGTTATTATTATTAATTAAGTGAAGTGATATTGTGGAAAGAAAGACCGTGACGACCCGGATCCCCGACCCCGGATCTGGGGGTGTTACAGAAATGGTATCAGAGCTAAGCGTTATAAACCTCAGAGATGATGCGACGATATAATAACAAACTCACAAAGATAATAAGAACTCTTGCCAAGTTCATGGTCGGACTACTTAAAGTAGTGCTGACAGTTAAAACCCTTACGGGAACCCTTATAAGTATCATGATAGTAACTTAGCTCGTTTAATGTGTAGGCGCCTGAGATAGAGGACCCTGAGATGTTCGAGCGTGAGCATGATGAGGCATTGCTAGATGTTGAGGATCAGGAGGAGCCTGAGATGGAGGAGGATGAGGAGGACCCCTCAGAGGAGTCAGAGACGGAGGTCATTGCTATTTTAGATGAGGAGGACCCCTCAGAGGAGTCAGAGACGGAGGTTATTGCTATTCCAGATGAGGAGGACCCGGATGAGGTCCCAGTAGCTGAGGAGCGTGTTGGACCTATGGTAGTGTATGCTGGTACCCCATTACCCACACTTCCGGTGGTCAGAGCCCCTACCCCTCCACCACTATCTTGGATTCCCGATGATGACAGCTCAGAGACCCATACTTCCGAGCCTAGGAAGACCGAGGAGGCACCCTCAGCGGCTCCGGATTCACCACCTCTTGACCCTGCCCACAGGCAGTCTTCGTTAGCTCATGGATATGTTCAGGATGTTCTGAGGACCCGAGTGGCTGTTGCCGAGGGCCGACTGGATGAGGCCAGGAGGGAGTTGGATGCAGAGAGGGCGGGTAGGCGTACCCGAGCTTATGAGACTAGGGCTTCTATACCCCAATCCTTGAGGAGGGAGCTTACGGGGATAGAGCTCACATCCCGAGCGAGGCTCAGATCACTCCAGGGGGACAGGCATGGTAGGATCTCCAGGCGGCAGGCCGACTATATCTTCCGTCATGCGATGGATAGGGTATGGGAGCTGACCCGCTCCGGTGTGTGATTCAGGATTGATGATGGAATAGTCTAGTTGTCTAGTTAGCCGAGGCCTTAGTAAGAGCCAATTTTCCGGGATAGTTGACTTGTATATAGCATCCCTTTTTCTGACTAGACAGATAGACTCTTGTGTATCACTTTTGGAACAGATGACTATAGCACTGTTGTACTTTTGACCAGATCAAACTATGTATTTCTCGCATTATGTATATATTTGTTTCCTTTGGTTCAGTTCATTAGTGACGGGATCACTGTTTTTATCATTATTATTACTGCACTTCGTATTAGAACTTTCTTCAAATAATAGAATTGCGATATACGTTCTCCCCATTATAAGAGCTGTGTAAGGCACAATGTTGTATATGATTGTGACCTAACGTTGAATTTTCCCAATAATTTTTTTTATTATTATCAGAATCATGCCGCCAAGAAAGATTGGAACTAGGGCGAACCCTGGATCTGAGGACCAGGGAAGCCATAACCAGGATGATAGGAACCAGGAACACAGTGAAGAGGAAGATGAGGATTATGTGGAACAGGATGACTCCCTGTATGAAGAGGAAGAGGAAACCTATGATGTTGAGGGATTTGAGATAGAGGCTGAAGAAGGAGAAACTGAGCTTGAGCAACCAGTACCAAACCCAGGCATGGATCCCATGGGCCAGTTCATGCAACTCCTAAGGCAGAATTTGGAACGTCAACCCAACCCACCCCCTCAAGGAAATAACAATGCTGTGGAAAACTCTTTCAGGGCTTTTAAGTCCCTTAAGCCCCCTGAGTTCCACGGATCAGCCGACCCAGTTGAGGCAAGGGCATGGTTAAAGGAAATGGAGAAATCTTTTGAGATTTTGAGTACCGATGAGGCACAGAAGACTGTATTTGCTACCTACCTTCTGAAAGGAGAAGCTAACTACTGGTGGGAGGCCAAGAAAAACATGGAGACAGATGCTATTATAACCTGGGAGAGATTTAGTCAGCTGTTTCTGGGAAAGTATTTCTCGAGGTTTATGGAAAACCAGATGGAGCTCAAGTTCTTGGAGCTAAAGCAGAATAACTTGTCTGTAGCAGAGTACGAAGCAAAATTTACTGAGTTATCAAGGTTTGTGCCGGAGTTTGTGAGCACCGAGGAAAAGAAAGCTAGGAGGTTTCAGTAGGGACTGAAACCGTGGATTCAGAATAGGGTGGCAATCCTTGAGCTTACGGACTATGCCACTCTGGTGCAAAAGGCAACGATTGTAGAAGTCGGAAGTGAACAGATGTAGAAGGAAAGAGAGAAGAAAGGAATAAAGAGGAAAAGTATGAGCATGGGTGGAGGTTCCGTAGGAAGAAGCTTCCCAACTAGATTTAATCGAGGAGCAGTGTCCCTACCAGGAAGGAACACTGGGTTTAAGCGGCCAATGAGTGTGAGCATGAGCCAGGGCGGCCAGAAGTCAAGAATGTCCTATTCCAACCAATCTCGACCCCCATTGCCAGCCTGTAACATATGTGGAAGGAATCACACTGGGGAGTGTAAAGGAAAGCCAGTAACCTATTTTAAGTGCGGTCGGGAAGGCCATTATTCAACTAAGTGCCCATCATCAACCCCTGCCGTCATTCCAACCACCACTTGTCATCAGTGTGGACGCCCGGGTCATTGGAAGAGGGAATGCCCAATGAACAAACCAGCAGCTTCGGGAGCAAGCAGGGCTGCTTCTAATAAGCCACCTACTGCAAGGACTTTCAACATGACAGTCCAGGATGCTATGAAAGATTCAGATGTGATAGCAGGTACCCTTTCTCTAAATTCAGTTAGTGCAAACGTTTTATTTGATTCGGGAGCAACTAAATCTTTTATATCAAAGGACCTTGCGCGTAAGCTAAGACTTAAGGCTGAACCCTTGATAGAATCCTTACAAGTAGAAATAGCCAATCATGAAATTATTCCTGTTAACCAGATTCACCCTGCCTGTGAGATAGGCATAGGGGAGCAATCTTTTAGTGTTGATCTGATTCATTTTAAATTAGGGGAGTTTGATGTAATTTTGGGAATGGACTGGCTATCTAGCAATGATGCTCAGATAGACTGTAAAGGGAAGAAAGTTAAGCTAAATGTCCCAGGGAAGAAAGAAGTTATATTTAGAGGAAAGAGGCAGACGCAGAAATTTTTGACCATGATCCAGGCTAAAAGGATGCTACGAAAAGGAAATGAGGCCTACCTAGCCTATGTGGTGGACACGCAGAAGGAGGTTCCCAACTTACAAGATATTCCAGTAGTCAACGAATTTGAAGATGTATTCCCACAAGACCTTCCGGGATTACCACCCGATAGAGTGATTGAATTTGCTATTGAGTTGGCCCCAGGGACGGCGCCAGTTTCAAAAGCACCTTACCGGTTAGCCCCGTTAGAAATGAAGGAATTAGCTATCCAATTGCAGGAACTCTTGGATAAGGGTATGATAAGACCCAGTGTGTCTCCATGGGGAGCACCAGTTTTATTTGTTAAGAAGAAAGATGGGAGCATGAGGCTGTGCATAGACTATCGAGAGTTGAACAAGCTAACCATAAAGAACAGGTACCCATTACCTAGAATAGACGATCTGTTCGACCAGCTAAAGGATGCTGTTTATTTTTCCAAGATCGACCTGAGAACTGGATATCACCAACTAAAGATTAAACCCGAAGATATTTCCAAGACAGCGTTCCGTATTAGGTATGGGCATTATGAGTTCTTGGTAATGTCCTTTGGATTAACCAACGCCCCAGCGGCTTTCATGGATTTAATGAATAGAGTATTTAAGAAGTACTTGGACAAATGTGTGATAGTTTTTATCGATGATATTTTGATCTACTCAAGGACTGAGACAGAACATGCAGAGCATTTGAGGATAGCTCTAGGAATACTCAGAGAGGAACAGTTATATGCCAAATTCTCGAAGTGTGAATTCTGGCGGAATGAAGTACAGTTTTTAAGACATGTGATCAATAAAGAAGGAGTATTGGTCGACCCCTCCAAGATAGAGGCGGTCTCAAATTGGGAAAGGCCAACCACACCCACAGAGGTAAGGAGTTTTATAGGATTGGCCGGCTACTATCGTAGATTTGTATAGGACTTTGCGAAGATCGCAGCCCCTTTGACACGACTTACTCGTAAGACAGAGAAGTTTGAATGGATGGAGAAATGCGAGAACAGTTTTCAGGAATTAAAGAAAAGGTTGATAACGGCTCCGGTATTGGCATTGCCGGACGGAAAAGGAGATTTTGTGATATATAGTGACGCGTCGCACAAAGGACTAGGGTGTGTGCTTATACAGCACGGTAAAGTGATTGCGTATGCGTCGAGACAACTGAAGGAATACGAGGTTAGATATCCTACTCATGACCTTGAGCTCGCGGCAATAGTATTTGCCTTAAAAATTTGGAGGCACTACTTGTATGGAGAGAAGTGCGAGATTTTCATAGATCATAAGAGCCTCAAGTACATATTTACGCAGAAAGAGCTCAACATGCGCCAGAGGAGATGGTTAGAACTAATCAAGGACTATGATTGTGAGATTCTCTATCATCCAGGGAAAGCCAATGTGGTGGCTGATGCCCTTAGTAGAAAGGAAAGACTCAGAATGATAACGACTTCGGAAGAATTGATAAGGGATTTTGAGAAAATGGAAATAGAAGTAAAGGTAATCGGAACCGGAATTAAAAAGCTTTTTGAGATCTCAATGCAGCCAGAGTTATTGGAAAAGATCAGATTGTGCCAGGAGAAAATAATGAATGAAGGCAGAGAGTCAATGACTGGAGAGGAGATCCATACTGAGAAAGATGATAAAGGGATAATGAGATACTCCTACCGGATTTGGGTTCCGAATGTTCAAGAGCTTAAAGATGAGATATTGGATGAAAGCCATAGTTCAAGGTATTCCATTCACCCGGGAAGTACCAAGATGTATAGGAATTTGAAGGAGTATTACTGTTGGCCCAACATGAAGAGGGACGTAGCAGAATGGGTAAACAAATGTTTGACTTGCCAAAGGGTAAAAGCAGAGCACCAGAGACCCAGTGGACTCTTACGACCCCTGGAGATTCCCGAATGGAAATGGGAACAGATAGCGATGGATTTTGTTGTAGGCTTGCCAAGGACGAAAGCCAATCACGACGCCATATGGGTAATTATAGACCGACTGACAAAGTCAGCTCATTTCATTCCTATCAATGAGAGATACACAGTCGATAGACTGGTGGACATTTACCTTAAGGAAATAGTGACGCGACATGGAGTCCCAGCGTCCATTGTCTCAGACCGAGACCCCAGGTTCAACTCCAGATTTTGGAGGAGCTTTCAGGAATGTGCGGGGACCAAGTTAAATATGAGTACCGCGTATCATCCCCAGATGGATGGGCAGAGTGAAAGGACCATCCAAACACTAGAGGATATGTTGAGAGTCTGTGCAATAGACTTTAAAGGGAGTTGGGATGATCACTTGCCGTTGATCGAGTTTTCTTATAACAATAGCTTTCATGCTAGCATCGGAATGCCGCCTTATGAGGCCCTGTACGGAAGAAGGTGTCGATCTCCCTTATACTGGGATGAAGTAGGAGAGCGGAAGATGCTCGAACCCGAAATGGTCCAAAGGACCAAAGATATAGTGGATCTTATCAAAGGGCGACTTGTAGCAGCCCAAGACAGACAGAAGAAATATGCAGACCTAGCCCGAAAGGACAAGGAATATGAAGTAGGGGACTTAGTACTGCTAAAGGTATCCCCTTGGAAGGGATTAATGAGGTTCGGAAAGAAAGGAAAACTAAGCCCAAGATACATTGGACCTTTTGAGATATTAAGACGGATTGGAAAGTTAGCTTACGAGCTAGCCTTACCCCCTAATTTGCAACAAGTTCATAATGTGTTCCATGTGTCAATGCTAAGGAAGTATCATCGGGATGCCAGACATATTGTGGAGTACGAGCAGGTGGATATGCAGCCAGATCTAACTTACGTGGAGAAGCCAGTAAGGATAATAGATAAGAAGGAGCAGGTGCTTCGGAACAAAGTGATCAAGCTAGTCAGAGTACTATGGCAGAATCACAATGTGGAAGAATCAACTTGGGAACTAGAGAGCGCAATGCTAGAAAAGTACCCCCATTTGTTTTCTGTTTGATTCCGGGACGGAATCCTTTTAAGGAGGGGAGACTGTAATAACCCCCAAAATTTTCAACTTTTTGTAACCCTTGTGAATAGTGTTTTAGCTGAATGAGAAAACTTTTCATGCCACACTATGTAGGGATTCTGTTATGGATATCCTGGGATATTATTAGTACTCTATGTGGTATATAAGTGTATGTAAAGATCGTCAGAATCCAATTTCCGAACACTTGGATTTTTCCCGGAAATCGACTAGATACGGAGAGAATTGAGTATAAGGTAACAAGATAAAAAGGATTTAAATTAAAGGATTATAATAGAGGATCATAAAAAGGAATATAATATATTGAGAAAGGTTAAGGGAACCTAAATAATAAGATCCCGGGTATGATCCTTCAAACGATAAACGAAAACGAAAGTTAAGCGAACCGTATAACAGATCAGCGGTCATTAGACAAATGATTAGAAAGTTAAGCAAAGGGATTAGAGGGAGTGACGTCACCCAACCAATGAGAGGAGGACAAGGAGGGAAAGATGACATCACAACATGACATAGGCATGACATGGGAAGGAAGGAGGTGTGGTTGAATGAGAACCACACAAATTCAAGGGCAACAAGGTAATTAACTAAATCAAACACAAAAACAAGTCAACCAAGCCAAGCAAAATCATTTTTCATCAAAATCAAAAAGAACCAAGGCTTTGTTCTTGAGAGCTCTCGGCTTTTTACTATTCAAAAGGCAAGGAAATTCAAAAATCAAAGATCCAAGCTTCCTAAATTGGTGAGTTAATTCCCTAATCATCTTCATGCTTAGTTAGGGCTATATCATGAGTTTAAGCCATCAATTCCTTCTCCATCTTCTTCATTTAATCATAGAAGAAGACTATGAATAGTGTTTTCAAGTTTTTAACTTGAAATTTTTCTTGTTTTCCTTGAAGATCCAAGCATTCCTAAGACTTCTCAAAGCTTCTTAAGGCTTCCTAGCTCCTCCCACCACTTCAAGGAAGGTATATCATCTCCAAACCCTAGATTCCTATGTATTATAAGATGATTTCGATTAGTAGGGTGATATTGTAGCTTGATGTTGTGATTTAGAGTTTGGGATTTGAAATGGTATTGAATTGGAATGGTAAATATTGTTGTTTTGATTAAAAGAACTTAAGAATGGTTAAAGTTAAGCTTAGGCATAAGTATGAATGTTAAAATTGAATTGGTTGGGGTTGTTATGATGTGATAAGGATGGATGTTGGTTGTATGTTGGATTTGAGGTTGAATTGGGTTGGTTTTGAATGGTTTAAAATTGGGAAATCGCGTAAATATAGTCGTCGTAACGTCCGATTTTCTTTAGACTGTTTTTGTGCATAACATTAGGACCCGAGAACCCCCTGCTATATTATAACCATTGCCATTTTTAGATAGCTCATGTTACGAGCTTCGTTTTGATATGTAGTTCGTTCGATTCCGATGCACGGTTTAGGAGAAACGACCGTTTCAAGTAACGGCGTTTCGCGAACGAAACTTTTCCCCTCGCCTTACTTTGAAACATAGGTTAAAGACCAAAAAGGGTTAATTAATGTGTGAAACATTTATGGTAAGTGTGTTAGGCAGTTGGTAAGACACTCGCGAAGGAATCGTCTTAAAACTCGTAAAGGTTAAATTATTAAAAATGATGGAGCCGAGGGTACTCGAGTGACTTAAGCGAATCAGTAAGCGCAAAACAAGCGTTAGAGTCTAAGTTAGTTAAAGTATAGATTTACAAGTGACTTTGGTTTAATTCCAACTTGCTTGTTGTTTATAGGTTACCAGACTCGTCCCGAGCCTTTTATCACCCCAAGTCGCACAGGCAAGTTTTCTACCCGTTATAACTATTGTGGTGATGAGTATATGTATTTGCATTATCTTGCGATAGATGCATGTTGGTTAATTAGCAAATGTTGTTATATATTGTAGCATGCTACTATGGTATATATATATATGCATGCCTGTTTCGTATTCTTTCCATATATAATTGTTGATAATACCTATGCTAGAGGATAGCGGTAATTTGCATATACCCTTAGTATAGGGACCCAAAGGTGGAAATATTTTCTAAAACCGGGAGTCGAGGATCCCGAGTAGATTTTGTATATATGGAGATAAATATATATATATATATATACTTATATATATATATATATATGGTCATAGTTTTCAAAACTATTAATCGAATAAGGTTTATTCGATAACTTTAACTTTATTTTATTATTGAATATTATTTCGAATATTATTCGAAGGCGTATGACTCCTTTATATTAAATGAATATTATTTTGAATATTCATTCGAGGACTTATGACTCCTTTTATTTTATTATCTGAATATTATTTGAATATTCATTCGAGGGCTTATGACTCTTTTATATTACTTATTGAATATTATTTGAATATTCATTCGAGGGCTTTTGACTCAGTTTATATTATTTAATGAATATTATTTGAATATTCATTTGAGGATCTATGACTCCGATTATTTGCTGTGATATATTCTTTATTTTATTAAAGAATAAGGTGTCAATAATCAAACTTATTTTCGATTATTCAAATAAAGATAGTACTTTCATATAAGTATATCTTTGGTTATTTAATACTCGTTTCAAGTATAAGTTTCAATACTTCTACTTCAATTATTTTTATAAAGATTATTCTTTATGGGAATATTATTTAAATAATAATATTCAGTCATTTTCTAAATATTCTGGGGACTGATTTACTTCATTAAATCAGCTTTACTCCAAACACTCTATAAAGTGTTTTCGAGTCTTCAAAATGATTTTTAAAAGTTAGAGCGGATCCCAAAACTCATTTTTATATTTAAGATCTTCCTTTTTAAGGGGATTTAAATACTCGCTCAAAACCTGAGGGATCCGGCTTTGTGGTGTATTTTATATTCGCAACACGGTTGCAGTTTTGGTAAATGAATTGATTACTTACCCAACATTCGGGAAGTAAGTCCATCTATTGAGTCGGCATAAGCAACATGGGCTCAGTGGGCGTCCATGATAGTGTAAGTGGCTCAGTGGGAGTCCATCAAATGCATAAGTGGCTGAGTGGCAGTCCAGCATAAGGTCCTATTACGACCAGGGTGATGACCAGTGGGGAATTCGTCCATCTACTAGTAGAAAAGGTTACTTATGGGTATCTTTGCCTGATCAGCAAGATATCTGGTTTATGCCAAATTCTTTTCCTTTCCAAATTTATTAGATATTGCAATTCTGTTCATACTTTACATGACAGAGGTTTTCAGGAAATTGTATAAAGAAGATGTATATGTGGATATATATATATATATATCAGAACTTAATGAAGTATATCATGACTTCATTTCCTTTAATAAAATTTCAAAGATTTAATCTATTCAAATCTTGTCTTGTAGTCTCATCTATCTGATGAACTGTTGAAAGCTCATTATACTTTGAACAGTGGTAGTTCAAGCAGCTTTTTTTAAATGATATAAGTATAGTGAAGTATTTGGTAACTTCATCCCTTGTTTTTACTTATATCTAGTAAGTAATTATCTTACGCATGATAAAAGATTCTAGTAAGTATCCATTTAGATACTTATATTATTGTTATCACTATATATTATGTTAGATATATTTGATAATGTCATGGCTAATATGTTTTATGTTTAGATTTCAGATCTTATTTGAACAGAACAAATCAGTACTTAACTGATCAGTACTTATACTGGAAGTCAGAACTTAAGGGATATCAGTACTTATGTTATCAGGAGATAGATATCAGAACTTAAGTGCTGAAGGATGATCAGATAAGGACAGTAGCTGATTAAAGTTAAGAAGATCAAGATAAACATAAGAAGAGATATGCATGAAGAAGGAATTCCGTGAAGAATGGAATACTTGGAATAGAAGATATCTGATTGATATATTTTAGGAAGCAGAATTATATTCCATATCAATTAGCGATTATCTTGTAACTGTGTAGTATATAAACACAGACATAGGGTTTACACTATAAGTGTTACGATTATCGAAGTTATTATTCTTTGTAACTCTAGCAGCTCTCGTGATATTTTGTTCATCACTGAGAGATAACAGTTCCAGATTGTAACAGAGTTTATTGATTAAATAAAGTTTGTTTTCTGTTACATAAGTTCTTGAAGTTTGATTTGATTGTAATAAACACTGTATTCACCCCCTCTACAGTGAAAGTGTGACCTAACAAGTGGTATCAGAGCCTTCTGTTAACACACATACAGTTAAAGATCCAAAAACAATCATGTCTGACACAGAAACTCCAACTAAGCCTACCAAAACTGAGGAATCATCAAAGACATCAACTCAGAGTCGATATGAGACTATCAGAGTTCCCATATTGAGACCATCTGAATATCCCATATGGAAGGTAAGAATGACCATGTTTCTGGAAGCAACAGATCCAGAATACCTTGATAGAATCAAGGAAGGCCCTCACAAACCTACCAAGCTCGCTGTTGTAGTTGCAGGTGAAGCAGCAATGACCGTACCAAAGGAAAAGAGTGATTACACTGCTGAAGATATAGCATCTATTGCTAAGGATGCCAAGGTACGACACTTATTGTATAGTGCCATTGATAATGTAATGTCAAACAGGGTAATCAACTGCAAGACTGCTAAGGAGATATGGGATGCACTGGAGACAAGGTGTCAAGGAACTGAAACAGTTAAGAAGAACAGGAAGACAATACTCACTCAAGAGTATGAACACTTTGACTCTAGGACTAATGAGTCATTGACTGATGTATATGATAGATTTGTCAAACTCTTGAATGACTTGTCATTAGTAAATAAGGAGTATGATCTTGAAGATACAAACCTTAAATTCCTGTTAGCTCTTCCTGAATGTTGGGATTTGAAGGCAACAACAATAAGAGACAACTACAATCTTGATGAAACAACTCTTGATGAAATCTATGGAATGCTCAAGACTCATGAACTTGAGATGGAACAAAGAAGCAAGAAGAAAGGAGGAAAGTCAAGGACAGTTGCTCTCAAGGCTGAAGAGGAATCCCCCAAACCACCTTCCTCAAAGAAAGACAAGGGTAAAGCTCTTATCATAAAGTCTGATACTGAGTCATCAAGTTCTGAGAGTGATGATGACTCAGATTCTGAAAGCTTTCCTGAAACTAATGCTGATGAGGAGATGATGAAGCTGTGTGCTCTTATGGTGAAAAGAATCACAAAGATTGCATACAGGAAGTTCAGGAAGGGAAAGAAGTTTTCCAGAAAAGGCATAAGTTCTGATAAGAAGAATTTCAGAAGATCTGAAGGAAGAGTAGGAAAGTCTGACAGAGGAGATTACGCTAATGTTAAATGTTATAATTGTGGTGAGAAAGGCCACATATCTCCTGATTGCAAGAAGACCAAGAGTGACAAAGGCAAAGCTCTTGTCACAAAGCAGAAAAGCTGGACAGACACCTCAGACTCTAAAAGTGAGGAGAACTATGCATTGATGGCAAATGCTGATAAATCAAGTTCTGAGAGCAGTTTTGAAGCTGCTGAAACAAAGGTACCTCAGACTACTTATGCTTTTCATACTGATGATATTAATGAGTTGAGAAGATATCTTAAAACCATGTTTGTTAGTTATAGAGATCAAACTTTAACATGTGAAAGATTAACTTCTGAAAATCTTGCTTTTAGGAAAAGAAATGATTTCTTAGAAAAAGAGTTAGTCATGTTCCATCAAACTCAGCAGGATAGAGATGATGCTTTTTATGTTAGGGATGAAGTGCTAAAAATGAATGAATCTCTAAAAACTGAGTTAGAAAAGGAGAGAGAGATTATAAGAACTTGGACTAACTCTGGCAAAACAACTCAAAATTTGCTAAGCAGTGGAAACTGGAAAGAGGGCTTAGGCTATGGAGAAAATAAAAATGAAAAAGGAACTGTAGAAATTAAGCCTGTTGATAAGCAAAAGCCGAAGTTAAAACCTGTTAAGTTTGTAACTGAAAAATCTGAAAATGAGAAATCAGAAGTTAAAAAGGAATTAGCTTCTGACAAACTAAAACAGGAAAAGACAGCTGAAGTTAACATAGGCTTAATGACAAAGAAGCAGCTTAAGCATAAGCTGAAAGATGTTAAGAATGCAAACAAGGTAAAATCACCTAGGAAAAACAGGAATGGAAAGGAAGGTGTGAATAAAAGCAATAACTATAAATCTGTTCCTGATGCTCCTAGGAAAGCATGTCATAACTGTGGAAGTTCTAACCATCTGGCTTCTTTTTGCAGGAAGAATAAGAATATTAACTCCTTATCTACAAAGTCAGGAGTTAAGAGTCAGTCTGTTAGATACAAACCACAAAATCCTTGTTTTTATTGTGGTAGTTTATGGCATTCCATTTATACTTGTACGGAATATCATAGTTTGTACTATGATTATTATCAAATAAAACCTTCTTTAAAGAAAGTTTCTGTTGTTCCTTCTAGTGTAAGTTCTAATTCAAAGTCTGGTAGTATAAGTTCTGATAAGAAAACTGTTAACATAAAATCTGATGCTAAATCCGCTGCAAATGTTAACAAACCTAAAAAGGCCAAAGGATCCAAGCAAGTCTGGGTCCTTAAAACTAATAATTAGTGGTCTTTTTGATTGCAGGGCAACAGGAAAAATATTTTAGTTCTGGACAGTGGATGTTCAGGACATATGACTGGAAATAAGGCCCTGCTATCAGACTTTGTGGAGAAAGCTGGTCCAAGTGTTTCTTATGGAGATGGCAACATTGGAAAAACTTTGGGATATGGCAATATCAATCTTGGGAATGTCATCATTAAAGATGTAGCTCTGGTCTCAGGACTTAAACACAACTTACTGAGTATAAGTCAAATCTGTGATAGAGGTTATTATATTGATTTCTTTGCAGAACATTGTGAAATAGTTAGTAAATCTAAAGGAAAAATTGTTCTGAAGGGATTCAGGCGTGGTAACATTTATGAAGCTAAGCTTTCAACAAGTTCTGATGGTTCTGCAATCTGTTTAGTGAGTAGAGCCTCAACTGAAGAAAGCTGGAATTGGCACAAGAAACTCTCTCATTTAAACTTCAACAAGATAAATGAACTGATCAAGAAAGATCTTGTGAGAGGACTACCAAAATCAGTGTTTGTTCCTGATGGTCTTTGTGACTCATGTCAGAAGGCTAAACAAAGAAAATCTTCGTTCAAGAGCAAGACTGAATCATCAATTCTTGAGCCTTATTATCTGCTTCATGTTGATCTATTTGGTCCAGTGAATGTCATGTCTATTGCAAAGAAGAAATATGTGTTGGTCATAGTAGATGAGTTCACCAGATACACATGGGTGTATTTCTTGCACACAAAAAGTGAAACTGCATCTATCCTGATTGATCATGTCAAACATCTGGATAAATTGATCAAAGATTCTGTGAAAATTTTGAGGAGTGATAATGGCACTGAATTCAAGAATTTGATAATGGAAGAGTTCTGCAAAAATCATGGAATAAAGCAGGAATTTTCTGCTCCTGGAACTCCACAGCAAAATGGAGTTGTTGAAAGGAAGAATAGAACTCTAATTGAAGCTGCACGAACAATGCTTGAAGAAGCAAAGCTTCCAACCTATTTCTGGGCTGAAGCTGTGCAGACTGCTTGTTTTACTCAAAATGCAACACTCATTAACAAGCATGGAAAAACACCATATGAGATGGTGAAGAACAAGAAGCCAAATCTCAAATACTTTCATGTATTTGGATGTAAGTGTTTTGTTCTCAAGACTCATCCTGAACAGCTATCCAAGTTTGATCTAAAAGCTGATGAGGGAATCTTTGTGGGATATCCACTTTCTACAAAAGCCTTCAGAGTCTATAATTTGAGAACAAAAGTGGTCATGGAATCTATCAATGTCTCTTTTGATGACAAGAAGATCACTGGACTTGAAGATTGCATTGATCATGATCAGCTGAGATTTGAAAATGAAGATTCATATTCTGATACCTCAAGTCCTGACAGTCTAAGTCCTGATACTGTAAATTCTGATGGATTAAACTCTGATGTTATTGAAACTGTGGTGACTACGTCAAAGGAAGATGCACCAATGCAGGGGGAGCATACTCAAAAAATTATCACATCTCAAGAAGCATCAGAACATACATCTGGCTCTTCAAATTCAGATTCGTCAAGTTCTGATAAGCCAAGTACTGACAGTACTGAAAATCTAAATACTGAAGGATCCAACTCAGAGAGCATAGTTTCAGGGGGAGCATCAGAAAATGAAACCGAAGACAGCATGAATCATGGGGGAGCATCCAGTTCTAGAGAAAATCTTCCATCTGCAAGGAAGTGGACAAAATCACATACACCTGATTTAATAATTGGAAATCCTGAGGCAGGTGTCAGAACTAGAATAGGTACTTCGAATGAATGTCTTTACAATTCTTTTCTCTCTCAGTCTGAGCCAAAGAAAGTGGAAGAAGCTCTTCAAGATGCTGATTGGGTGCAAGCAATGCAGGAAGAGTTGAATGAATTTGAAAGAAACAAAGTCTGGACCTTAGTGCCAAGACCTAAGAATAGATCGGTTGTTGGTACAAAGTGGGTATTCAGAAACAAAACTGACAGTGATGGCATAATTGTAAGGAACAAAGCAAGGCTGGTTGCAAAAGGATATTCTCAACAGGAGGGAATTGACTATGATGAAACATTTGCTCCAGTTGCTAGGTTAGAAGCCATAAGGATATTCATGGCTTATGCTGCTCACAAAAAGTTTACTGTCTTTCAAATGGATGTGAAAAGTGCTTTTCTCAATGGAGAATTGGAAGAGGAAGTATATGTTGAACAACCTCCAGGCTTTGTAGATTCCAAACACCCAGATTATGTCTACAGGCTTGATAAAGCACTTTATGGACTTAAGCAAGCTCCTAGAGCATGGTATGAGACTTTAGCTCAGTTTCTTCTGGAGAGTGGATTCAACAGAGGAACTATTGACAAAACACTGTTCTATGTCAACCATGGCAAGGACTTACTTTTGATCCAGATTTATGTTGATGATATTATTTTTGGGTCTCCAAATGACAAACTTTGCAAAAAGTTTGCCAAACTAATGCAGTCAAGATATCAGATGAGTATGATGGGAGAACTTAGTTATTTTCTGGGCCTTCAAGTCAAGCAGAGTGAAGCAGGAACTTTTATTTGTCAATCTAAGTACACCAGAAACTTGCTGAAGAAATTTGGAATGCAAGACTGTTCAAGTGCATCCACTCCCATGGCCACTGCAACAAACCTGGATAAGGATACTGGTAATTCAGTAGATATTACTGATTACAGAGGTATGATTGGCTCACTTCTCTATCTAACTGCTAGTAGACCAGATATCATGTTTGCTACCTATCTTTGTGCAAGATTTCAAGCAGATCCAAGAGAACCTCACTTAACAGCTGTAAAAAGAATCTTTAAGTATCTTAAAGGAACAGTTGATCTAGGATTATGGTATCCTAGAGAATCAGATTTTAAATTAATAGGTTACTCAGATGCAGATTTTGCAGGTTGCAAAATAGACAGGAAAAGCACAAGTGGTAGCTGCCAATTTCTTGTAGGCAGGTTGGTTTCTTGGTATAGCAAGAAACAAAAGTCAATTTCCACATCAACTGTAGAAGCAGAGTATATTGCTGCAGGAAGCTGCTGTGCACAGATTCTTTGGATGAAGAATC
This sequence comes from Apium graveolens, assembly GCF_009905375.1. Lineage (NCBI taxonomy): Eukaryota > Viridiplantae > Streptophyta > Magnoliopsida > Apiales > Apiaceae > Apium > Apium graveolens. The sequence continues at coordinate 176,439,938 of NC_133651.1, forward strand.
AGTTACTGGATTATGGGTTAACATATTTCAAAATCCCTATTTACTGTGATAATCAAAGTGCTATTGCTATGACAGGTAATCCAGTTCAACACTCTATGACAAAGCACATCAGCATCAGGTACCATTTCATCAGGGAACATGTAGATAAAGGTACAGTGGAATTGCATTTTGTTCCCACAGATCAACAAGTAGCAGATATCTTCACAAAACCACTGTGTGAAGCTACCTTTTCAAAATTGGTAAATGAACTTGGAATGATTTCAGGTTCTTTCTCTAAATCTGCTTAAACTTGTTCTATGTTATCAGACTTTATGATCAGTATTTAAAGAATTAATCTCTTTGTATATTCTGTGCATTAATTGATAAATGTCTTTAAGTACTGACTGTTGTCTGATATATGTTTCTAAACTTTGATAAGTGATATGTCTGTTTCAGTAACTATTCAACCCTATGAGGATAATTGTGCTAGATACTGACCTACTAGTCTTCAATAAACAAATGATCCCATGAAAGAAGTAATTATTTCTGTGGAAATCTTATGACACAAGCAAATTCTGATACTTGAGCTTAGTTTAGTTTACTTTATTCATCTTACTACTAAGTCCCAAATTAGAATAATGCTACTCATCTGTTTAAGTTCTGATTCTAGTAAAACTGCTGAATGTACTAAGTGCTGATAAACCTCACTTATCAAAAGAAAAAGAAAAAGAATCAAAGAATAATATCAGGTACTCCTTTGAGATCTAGAGTAAAAATGTGAATGGGACGACCCAAGTGCATTGCTGGTATTAAGTAAATATGCATTAGAAAAGCAAAATATTTTTTCTTGGTGACTTTTCACACTCTATGATTACTGGAGAAATACTCTGATAATAGCATAAATTCTGATAAGCAGTCGTGACTCACTTACACTGAGAAGCCTCTGTAAAATAGAATTTCAAAAGATGCATAAAATTAGCACAAAAACAGTTGAGGTGGACTCATGCATGAACTCATTTATCAGTAGGTTTCAGGATAATGACAGCTCTTTAGCAAAATTTTAATTATGACTTATTTCTAAGATGTACTGAAGTAGATCAGACTTTACTCTTTGTCTGTTATTTAGCTTAATGCACACACACATCACTCCATATGAATGATGAAATTTCTGTGGTGGTCTATGTTATTTTAGATAAACAGTCATTGTGTCACTTTTGCACAAATTCTGAGGACAAGTTCTAGTTACACGTTCTGATGATTAAGTTCTGACGTTCATAACTAAGAACTTGGATGCGTATTTACTAAGATAGATATTCCTTGTTCGAGTTAAGACATTATGTTCTGATGACTGTTAAGTTCTGGTATAGGTCTAAGTTCTGATTTTTCAGTCTAACCCTTTACTTGACTTATCTGTGAGTAAAATTAGGTAACAGTCTCAGATTAATTTCGAAATGTTGAAGTGGAAGATTAATAGTCTATGGTTAAAACATAATGGCACTCGTCCTTGAACAGTTCACTCTTGTTACATGTGCACATTCCTTTTCCAATGACTGTTATTCTTTTTCAAAGTCTAGGGAGACGAGGTAGAATTAATTCTACCTGTCAGCATTAAATATCTTTGCGTCTCTTGGCATTCTCTTGCCTATATAAACAACCACTTCACATCAGTCTTTCCATCACACACACTTATCCTCCTTCTTCTGTCAAAAACACAATGGTTCGATACAACATGTTTTTGAACACACAAACCTTCACAATGGAGCTCAGTTGTGCCGAGTGGCAGCAGGAGTGGCATATAACAGCCATTCCTGAGGAGATCTGGGACTCTGTCCCACAGGAGGTGCTGGCTCACCTTCTATTCTTCGAGATGGATTACCATCACCATCTGGAGCGCCTAGAGGAGGAAAGGCGAGAAGCTATCCGTCAGCAAGAGCGAATCATACGACTCGCCATCTTGTTTGTCGAAGGTAGGAAGAGGAAGATGACTTAATCTCGTCTTCTTCCTGTTCTTCTTCATCCTCAGCTTTGTCAGGCTTCTTAGCTAGGACTAAAGCTGTTGACGTTAGGATTAGAAGCTTAGGGCAAATCTTGTATTGATGTAATCTCTATTTCATATATGTATTGACTTGATATATTAATGAAAACTGTTTTTACTTCAAGATTTTGTCTCTGAGTTATTTTATCTTGTGTTGTTAAATCCTGCTTGATATTCTGATGACCTTTTAAATTTTGTTTTTTTTAAGTTCTGATTCTTTATCAGCACTTATTCATCGAAATTATCTCGGTCATTTTTAACATGATTCATCTTCAGAATATTAATGTTGCAGTGAAAAACAATTCAATCAGTGCTAACGGTTTCAATTTTGAATTAAACCTGTGTCTCTTGATAACTGAAATGGTTTTTCCTTGAAACAAGGCAACTGGGTAAGTAATCATTCCTGTTTTCTCGAGCCCAGTAACTATCCGTTATTACTGCATGTCTGACAGGTGTTCAACGGTAACATTTTTTTTTAGAGTATAAGAACAACAGAGAGAAGATTTCTTTAATCTTTTACTTTCTTTATACTTTATCTCTCTTCTTACTTTTACTCTCTTTCTCATTCTTTCTCACGTTGGTTTTTCATACAGACATTATCTCAAACACCTAACATGCATACTTGAATTTCAATATTTTTTCACATGGCACCAAAGGATTTAATCATTGATGGAGCAAAGTTTGTTCCAAACAACTATGCTGCAATTCTCGATCATGCTGAAGCTCCATCTGAATTGCATTTTGTGCAAGATCTTCTTGCACATAGTGAGGTTGGGTACGCCTTAACTCAGCCTGAATTATTTTCAAGTCAACAAGTTCTGCGGTTCTGGAGGACTGGAGTTTATGATGATGGTGGTAAACGAGGAACTCCCAGTATTATCTTCCAAGTGGGTGATTCTTCCTATGTCGTCACTCCTGGTACAGTACGAAGAGCATTACATCTTCCAGAAGATTGTACCTTCTCTATACCAGAGGAATCAGAACCTGTGGTAAATGAAGCTGAGAAGGCAACTTCTCAGAAGGATTCTGCAATTGGGGGTTCTAGGCTTCTCAAGAGGCTTAGACGTATGACGGTTCCTGAAACTCCCAAGGAATCCAAATCAACAAGGAAGTACAAGAAACAGAGGGCACAGAGGCCAGTTTCAGATGATGAGGAGGAAGCAGCTAAGGAAGGGGATCAGGAATCTCTGATCTCACAAGACAAGGAATTTGCTCCAGTCACTTCTTCTCCATCAACTCCATCTCAGGAACCTGTATCTGACAAGGCTAATTCACCTTCTATGTCTCTTGTTGATCCAGGCACAAGTGCTGAAATTGATATTCAGAACTTGGTTGTGCCTGAAATACTTTTCTTAGAAGCTCCAACAGCATATAATCCTTCCACAACACCTGTTACTGATGCTGTTCAAACTCCTGAGTTATCACGAACACCTTCTCTGCATCAAGATGCTGATGATCAGATTTTAGGTGAGCATCAGGATATGGCTGTTGATCAGAACTTATTATCAGATCAGCAATTAGAGGATGTTGAAGCCTCCATTGCTACTCACACAGTTGTCTTATCAGAAGATACTGATTCTTTAAGTTCTGATGCTGCAAATGTTGGAGATACTGGTGAAGCTGCTACTACTGTAGATGCTGATGCAGCAGGTCCTTCAGGACATACTCCTCCACTGACTCTTCCTAAGTCTGAACTGCTAAAGGAGTTTGTTATCAGGGATGCACCAGTGCCTTGGAGTGAAACTCCTGCAGGTCAGGAGTGGACTAAGGAATGGAACTCAGTTTCATGTGTTCCAAATGCTTTACATCTTGCTGAGCACTTGACTAAAGCTGATGAAATGTTACATTCTGATGATTTTAAAATCCAGCTTAGAGTCACTGCATTGAGTACTAAACATCTACAAGGTCTTCATTCCAACACTCATGCAGAGCTACACAAGATTCAGGAGAACTTTATTAAACAGGAACAAGTTTGGAAACTTGATAAGAAAAAGTTCTTCCAACCTACCATTGACAGGGTTGCTTATATTGAGAAAACTCAAGAGAAGCAACAAGCTCAGATTGATCAAATTCTGACAAATCAAGCTTCTCAGCAATCGCAACTTACTGAAATCCAGACCTCAGTGGAACTACTTATCTCTCTTTTATTACCTGCTGATGCCAAAAAGGGGGAGAAGGTAATTAAGTCCAAATGCAAAACCAACAAGTCACTGCAAGGAAAGGATGATGGAAAAGATGACCAAGGAAACTCTGGAATGGGTAGTGGTCATAGTCAAGGTAGAAGGTTTACATCAAGACAAGCTAGTCACAGAACAAGTTCTGATACTGGGAAAAGAATAAGTTCTGCTGCTGGTAAAAGGATAAGTTCTGATGAACTTCTAGATCTTGATGAGGAAATGTCAAGACAGTTATTTCTTCAAGAAAATCCAGGGATGGACTTGGAAAGTTTAAAGGAAGAAGAAGCCAGACTTAAATCAGAGAAAGTCACATATAAATCTGAAGCTTCTGGTAAAAAGTTACTTCCAAAACCTAAAGGCATTGTGATCAAAGAAAGGATACATACTGAAGAAACTTTGGCTAGATCACAACCACAGATAGATCCAAGATCCAAGGGTAAAGAAAAGGTTGGTGAACCTATCAAGCCTTATGTACCTCCTGAGGAAGAAGAAATTACTGATGGAAAAGATAATCTTGCTCTGACTTCAAGAAAAGTTCTTAAAACAACCTCTGACATGGCTCAAGTTGTTCAGAGTCAAGAAATTGTAAGTTCTGATATTCAAAAGAAGCAAGTAACCTCTGACAGTGCTCAAGTTAACTTGATATCAGAAAATAAATCTAAAACACTCCTACCAGGATTCACTAAAGCAAAACAGACTCAATCTTTGAAGACTACTTCAAGTGGTTTTGAAGCAAGAGTAGTTACTGGAAAGGAAGCTAGAGATAAAACTGGATTGGGAAGTGCTGATGAAAGAAGAGTACACAACACTACCGATGATCCAACTTCCTTGAGTGAACCAGGTATTGGAGCAACTCCTGAGAGATTGAATCAACTAGAATCTGTACAGATGGTTTACCATACCTACTTGAAAGAATACATTATGTTGTATTTCATGACAGATGGTAGGGTTTATCATATAAGACAAAATGCTATTCCTTTGAAGTATTTTGAAGAATTGGAGCATGTACTTTTCTTACTTCAAGTGGATAACAGAATAACAGAGACTGCTGCAAACTACTTAAAAGAACAGATTCAGAGACAGAAAAGACTTTATTCTGTTAAGTCTGACAGCAGATATGTTCCAAAGTACAGAGATTACAATGGTGGTATTGTTGATATGAAGCCTAATACTGCACAGATCAGAACATATCTTGGTATTAAGGGGCTTGAATTCAATCTAGAGTCTAACAAAGCTTATGTCATAAGACTAGATCGGGAGTTGAGAAAAGCAAAGATTAATGATCTCAGAGCTGCAATATTTCAAACTGGTGAAGATACTGCAAAGCTTAAAGATGTCAAACGGAGAATGATTGATGAACTCAGATATGCTGAGAAATGTTTGTTGAAGAATTATCTCAGAACAACTCCTGACATCAGAGAGATCAGAAAATGATGAAGCCAAGTCGAAGATCTACAACTGCTTAAATTCTGATATTTATACAGATTGAAGTTGTTATCAGAAGTTGAATTGGTAAAAACTGTAAGGACTGTAAGTTGTAGTTATCTTGTCTATTTCTCATGCATTTGTACTTAATGTTTTTGACATCATCAAATATCTGTTAAACTTGTATATTTTGTTAATTTACAAGTTGGGGGAGATTGTTAGATATATTTGATAATGTCATGGCTAATATGTTTTATGTTTAGATTTCAGATCTTATTTGAACAGAACAAATCAGTACTTAACTGATCAGTACTTATACTGGAAGTCAGAACTTAAGGGATATCAGTACTTATGTTATCAGGAGATAGATATCAGAACTTAAGTGCTGAAGGACGATCAGATAAGGACAGTAGCTGATTAAAGTTAAGAAGATCAAGATAAACATAAGAAGAGATATGCATGAAGAAGGAATTCCGTGAAGAATGGAATACTTGGAATAGAAGATATCTGATTGATATATTTTAGGAAGCAGAATTATATTCCATATCAATTAGCGATTATCTTGTAACTGTGTAGTATATAAACACAGATATAGGGTTTACAATATAAGTGTTACGATTATCGAAGTTATTATTCTTTGTAACTCTAGCAGCTCTCGTGATATTTTGTTCATCACTGAGAGATAACAGTTCCAGATTGTAACAGAGTTTATTGATTAAATAAAGTTTGTTTTCTGTTACATAAGTTCTTGAAGTTTGATTTGATTGTAATAAACACTGTATTCACCCCCTCTACAGTGAAAGTGTGACCTAACATATTATCTTGCGAGCTGTAAGGCTCACTCTTGCTTTATTTCTTCATCACACAACAACAGTTAGGAAAGATGGCCAGACTCCAGCAGACCCAGCGCAAGCACGTGGGAAGCGTCCCGCGTCTTCCCGATGATGTTGTAGCTGCTATAGCTGCAGAGGTAGATCTATTGGTAGATCAGGCATTCTATTTTGAGAATCAAATTATGTATAATTATAACTTGTGGCAGATAATGGCAATTAACTGTAAATTTATCAAGTAATCATTTTGGGTTGTAATAACTTTTAAATTATGGATTCAAAGACTTGTACTTATTTCTATTTCATCTCTGAGACTATAACGGGTTGTGGTGTGTGTTAGTGTGGGGTCACAGCATAAGGTTATTATTATTAATTAAGTGAAGTGATATTGTGGAAAGAAAGACCGTGACGACCCGGATCCCCGACCCCGGATCTGGGGGTGTTACAACTATACTGCCTCTTGTTCATGTTGTAATTCAAGCGGAACTGCTCAAAACTCTTGGACAAGCTCATAAGGATAATGTCAGTCTGGGTTTCCCCATCAAGTTCAGCACCAAGGATCTCTATCTCATTCAGATGAGACATCATCTTGAGAACATGATCCCTTACAGGTGTGCCTTCAGCCATCTGAGTGTTCATTAAAGCCTTCATGGCTACTTGCCTAGGAGCCCTATTCTGATCTCCAAAAAGTTCCTTGAGATTAAAGAGAATATCCGAAGCAGTGGCCATAGACTGATGTTGATGCTGCAAAACACCCGACATTGCTGCCAGAATGTAACATCGCGACATTTCATCATCCTTAATCCACCGTTTATAATACTCTTTCTCATTTTCAGGAGCATCAACAGCAGGCTGTTCAGGCTTGGGTTCATAAGTGCAAAACTTGTACTCCTCAGCAGTCAACACAATGTCCAAATTTCGTTTCCATTCAATATAGTTAGGTCCGGTAAGTTTGTTATCCTTAAGTATGGTGAATAGTGGATTAAAACCCATTTTATCCTGAGAATCATGCATAAAAACATCACATAAATAAGGGTGCATTAATTATTAAGATCTATTGATTCCTCTAACAATTATTAAAATTTAATGCACTAACATATAAACACCATAAGCTTCTGGTACGCCACGATGTGTGACATGTATACCACCTAATTTTGTTTAAATGTTACTTCGGTCCTATTACTAAACAATATGCCACGTTGGGGTGGACTATATTATTTTTCATAGCTAAGTGTATACCATCATCAAATCTTAAATTATTTGAAATCTATGGAACTTGGTACGCCACGATGGGTGGCGTGTATACCTTCCAATATTCGTAATTTTGCCTTGAATAGAATACTTCAATTCAATATTCATCAATGGTTTGATTTCCAGGTAGTGGAGGAGTCACATCGGTCTCGCTTAAAATCCACAGCCTTACAAGTTCGATGAACTCGTTTTTGACAAAATCGCCCCAAATCAGAAATAAAGAAAATCCGTATTTTATTCCTTTTAAAATTAATTTAAGAAGTTTGTTCTAGTAATTTCTATAACATTCTAGACACCATAAATTACATGCCACGATGGGTGACGTATATATAATTTATATTCGTCTTTATGTTAAATTACCTACAACCAATAATGGAGACCATGGGATTTCATATTAATTCCCTCTCCCACTTAGAATTTTTTATTAAAATTGAGGAATTTTAAAATTAAATGGGGTCCTATGTCATTATAATTATGTCTAATCATGCATTCAAAATACACACATAATTTTAGCAACATATAACATTTAATCAAAGCAATAAATAAAATTTATGTCCATGTCGTCCTAATTAAGTTAAACATGCAATTTTAAAGGAATTACACATATAATTAACGACACACATAATCAATAAATTAAAGCAATAATTAAAAATTTAATGGAAAAAATTAAAATAAATTTTCCACTATTATGGCCCTTGAAAAAAAATCCAGCTCTCAAAAAAAATCTGCCCCAAGCGCGCCCCGACGCCCCCAGCAGCCCCAGCATCCCCAGCAGCCCCAGAAGCCCCAGCTGCCGCAGCGGCCCCAGCAGCCCCAGCTACCGCAGTGGCCACAGCGCGCGCGCTTGTTGCTTTTCTGTGAGTTTTGTTTTGATTTTGTTCGATCCAAACACCAACAGCAGCCCCTTGTAATCGCACAGCGGAACAAAAAACTACCGGAATTGATTTCCGATCGCACATAACTATTACAAAATACCCGGAACAATTACAAAAAAAATAGATCTAATACAAAACTAATTTTGTAAAATCTATTCTAACACGATCAGCCCTCGTGTAAATTACAACCACGATTAAACCACGTGGAAACCAAAATAGAAATTAACCACGATTAAACCACGTGGGATCCAAACACATAATTAAAATATACATGGCCATAATAGTGGATTAACAACCTGCATCAAAACCAATACAAGCAAAACACTATATACACGCATATATAATTACAACATGGACATTATATCATAAAACGTAGAACCCATTACCAGGCTCTTGATACCAATTGTTGGGAACCACGAACTTAGGGTATTACTACGTTTTACGATAAAGATTACGAAAAGCGGATTACCTTGTTAATGGTTGATTCCACGCTCTTCTATTGTATTCCCAAATTCCCTTGAGCGAAGTGTGGCCTCCGTCTTCTCAAGTTATCCTCTCTTCTTGCTCCTTGGTGGCTACAATATGTTTTCACACAATCCCAAGCAAGAAGAGAATAAGAATATATATAGGCTACAATAGGGACCATGGATAATTAGGTTGGGCCTTCTAATTACATCTTGAGTCTAGCCCAATGTAATTAAATATTAATTCAATCCACTAAAAAATTAATATTTGCACTACCTTTCCTAATACCGTAATTTAATTAATTCGGTTCCAATATTATTTGCTTATTAAATTCCCCATGTTTAAAATATCATATGTCCATTAATTAAATAAATTACTGATAATTTATGTAATTAATATCTTTTATCCTTAATCATCCACTCAACCTTTATTTAATTATGCCAGAATAAATTCCACCTACAGGGTTTCACATAATTAAATCTTTTTGAGCTTTCAAGGGGACATTATTAACCCGAATATTATCAGGACATGGATTCATTCAATAAATAATATCCACCATGTATATAATTCCATCACCCAAAATATAATGATATAATTCAAACAAATTATGTCATATATAAATCAAAGCATGTAAATAATATACACGTGTCAATTACTATTTCCGGATTAAGAACCTAAGCATTAATAATAACATAGAATCTTAGTTCTCCTTCTTAATCAGTATTAAGGGAACAATTCTAAATTTGATCATGTTCAATATACACAAAGTATACTAGTATTATTTATTAGTCAATATAAACTAATTTAAATAATACTACAGCCATACCAGTGGATTGTCCAACACCACCTATGTTGTGAACCTTATTATATTATATAACCGTATTTAACAATCTAATATTCTGTATCCCATTTGATACTAGATTGTTCACAATATATAATATTAGACAACATGTAAACATTCAAATGATTCTCAAATAAACTGGCCAGAAATAAATGTACATACTTCAAATAAATATTTTCAGTATACACTAACAATAAGTCCATAATTGTACGTTTTAAAGGGACTCATCGTCCATTTACGAAACATTAAAACACCTCGAACTTTTAAAACGATTTCCCAACGAGCATATTCCCTCAACTATATTTTATTGATTCGGATAATAAATATTATATACGTATTCCTTTATTATAGGAGTAGTATACTTCAACGTTTATATATTCAAACCCGATTAATCATTATAGGTTATTAATTATGTAAACACAAACTAGTTGAGGAATATTATTTAAATAAATCTTTTAGAGAGTAAACTCATTCGAGGTATGATTAATATCAATTATCATTTAATTAATTATAGACTATTATTTTATTAATTATTATTTATTAAAGGATTGTTATTGATTTAAAGATCATAGATCTTGATATAAAACATACTTTCTGATTTAGAAATATTATTCGAATAATTCCAGATCGTCGGTGAATATTATCCCGACTTATTATTATATTGAATATAGTTTCGAGAAGAAACTTTTCCCCTTATTAATTATCTGTTGACAACGGTCAACTCACATCCTCAGTACTTCCTCCGAAATTCTTGGAAGGACGTATATACATATATATACACTTATATTTTAAAGAGATAAACTATTTCTATCAACAAGCAAAACGCTTGGGGAACTTCGATGTGGTTCGAGTTCTCGAGATTGATAGAATTCTTTTAAAGGACAAGGGAGGGGTAGACTCTGGAACTATGTGTGCTAGATGGGCTACCAAAGGTACCGCAGGCGAAGGTACTCAGTGTACTCAGGAACTTGTGAAGTATTGCATACCCGAAAATGGGACACGTAGCCCGAATGCGGCCAGGGTTATACCCGAGAGATGACGGTTTCGTCCTTTTACTAGTAAAGAAGGTTACTTCCGTAGTACGACTGATCATCATATGCGGTGGCTCCAGCGAATGTCCAAATTCTTCCAATTAGAATTGAGATGCAATACCGTAACCCAAGCCTAGGTGCTGGGATTACTACTAAGCTATTCGCAGGTTATAAAAACCCCTTAAAATATTATTTTCGTAAGAAGGTGCGTGACACCAAGGAAAAACTATTTTCGAATAAAACATATATATATAATATATGATGTTATCATACAGTCATTTTTATACTGTACATTATTATGCTGAGCATTATAACTCACTCTTGCTTTCTTTTAAATGACATAACACAACAGATAACCAGTATGCCGGTGTGGGACTTAGTCGCTTGCAGTCATAGGGAGGATCCCTGGCAGCTTTGTCTCAGGTGTGCTAGAATATCAGATAGATATCAGATATCAGTCGTAATTATTGTAACTTCATGTAGAGGTTATAAATAATTGTTTGCGATCTTATAAAGTACATTTGAGTGTAATAAAAGAAGATTACATTTTGTACGTCATTTCTAAGACTATAACTTGTGTGTGAGTATGAGATTGGGGTCTGTTGGATTATTGAATCAATACCAGGTTACACAGGAGTAAAGGATGGCGTGACGACCCAGATTCCTGACCCCGGATTTGGGGGCGTTACACCATTTCATAAGGGGACATGTGGAAGATGGTACAGTGGAATTGATCTTTGTTCCAACAGATCAACAAGTAGCAGATATGTTCATAAAGCCTATCTGTGAAGCCACATTCACAAGGCTGGTGAATGAATTAGAATGATTTCAGGGCGGTTCTCAAACTCTGATAATTAAGTCTGCTGATATTTATTGAGGCATGGTATCCTATTACTTGTCAGTACTTGTTAGATACTGATTCTTATGCTAAATGCTTGATACCATGATAACATGCAAACTGTGCTAAATGATCTTCTGTGAAAATTGCATGTTGAACTACTGATTTGCTTATAAACTCCGTTATTAGTTGAACTTATTTTGACTAATAGTTTATATCAGTAGTTGATAAATCCTGATAATTGTGATTACCTACTGATAATGGTCAAACCATGATTGATTGTTATACTTCATTGATTATTTTGAATTTATTCAGAATAATTTGATAACAGTATTAATCAGTGAGTGAGTGGAATATCTTTTAATTGATTAAATGGGTTAGCTACTGATGAAAGTATCCGTTGATACTTGAGTATTTACATTGGGATTAGGAATATGAAGAGAGAGATTACTTTTTGCTTGATACGCGTAAACGTGTATTGTAACACCCCCAAATCCGGGGTCAGGGATCCGGGTTGTCACGAGTTCCATTTCCCTTAATAACACCCAATCTTAATAAACAATCAACTACTCTGTACTGTGACCCCACAATAAACACACACCACAAGTTATAGTCTCAGAGATGAATATCCAAAAAGTAACACGAGTCATTTTATTCCAAAATTATATGCCATTACACCTTAAAGGGTTTCTGAATAGATTTACATTTCTTTGCCATTATTACAATTGATAAAGATACATAAGTCTGGTACATCAAAAGTTGAAAGCCTAGCCTATTGGTAGTTCCTACCTCAGCTACAACGACATCAACGCCTATAGGAAACTGCGGAACGTTTCCTATCCGCTCGCGAATTGGGAGCTTGGTCCTGTTCATCTTTTCTATCTGTTGTTGTGTAATGAAAGAAGAAAGCAAGGGTGAGCAGCAAGCCCACCAAAATAATATGTATAATGATTAACAATATATGAGCCTTCTCATAGTACTCATGAAAGTCTTGGTCAAAAGAAATGGACCAAGTTTGATATCTTAATGCGATGAAGTCGCAAAATATTCAGTATATATACATATATACTTTTCAAAATCTTGGATGTCCTCTTCCATGCATAATATACACAGAGTTCCAGTTTATAACTGTATAAAACTATCGTTACAAGGTGATCTCATATATCTAACCTTGTCTCAATGTTTTTCTGAAAATCTTTGACATGCATAAGATAATCATTTGCTAGATATAAGTTTAAAAGATGAAGTTACAAGATACTCCAATATACTTATATCTTTTCCAAATACTACTTAAACTACCACCGTTCAAGTTATAATTAGTTTCAAAAGTTAATCACATAGATGAGACTACAAGACAAGATTTGAATAGATTCAATCTTTGAACATCATTGTAAATAATGAAGTTACGAGATACTTCATTAAGTCCCGATATATATATACACCTATATATATATGTACATTTCATACACTCCTTGAAAACCTCTATTATGAAAATTATAAACAGAGTTGCAATATCCAATGAATTTGGAAAGGAGAAAACCTTGGCATAAACCTGATATCTTGCTGATCAGGAAAAGATACCAATAAGTAACCTTTTCTACTAGTAGATGGATGAATCCCCTACCGGTCATCACCCTGGCCACATAAGGACCTTGTGCTGGACCGCCACCCGGCCTCTTACGCGTTGATGGACTGCCACCCAGCCACTTACACTTTGATAGACCGTACCCCGGCCTGTCGCTTATGCCGACTCAATTAGATGGACTTACTTCCCGAACGTTGGGCAAGTAATCAAATTGTTTTCTCAAAACAGCAACCATGTTGCGAATGTAAAATACACCACAGAGCCGGATCCCCCAGGTTTTGAGCGAGTATTTAAATCCCCTTCGAAAGGAGGATCTTAAATATAAAAGAATGAGTTTTGGGATCCGCCCTAACTTTTAGAAATCATTTTGAAGACTCGAAAACATTTTTAAGAATGTTTGGAGTACTGCTGATTTATTAAAATAAATCAGTCCCAATATATTAGAAATATCTGAATATTATTATTTAAATAATATTCTCATAAAGATAATCCTTATACAAATAATTGAAGTAGAAGTTGTAAAACTTATACTTGAAATGAGTATTAAATAACCAAAGATATACTTATACGAAAGTACTATTTTTATTTGAATAATCAAAAATAAGTTTGATTATCGACACCTTATTTTTTAATAAAATAAAGAATATATCTCAGCAAATAATCGGAGTCATAGGTCCTCAAATGAATATTCAAATAATATTCATTAGATAATATAAACTGAGTCATAAGTCCTCGAATGAATATTCGAAATAATATTCATTAAATAAAATAAAAGGAGTCATAAGTCCTCGAATGAATATTCAAGTAATATTCATTAAATATAATAAAAGGAGTCATAAGTTCTCGAATGAATATTCAAGTAATATTCATTAAATAATATAAAGGGAGTCATAAGTCCTCGAATGAATATTCAAGTAATATTCATTAAATAAAATAAAAGGAGTCATAAGTTCTCGAATGAATATTCAAGTAATATTCATTAAATAATATAAAGGAGTCATAAGTCCTCGAATGAATATTCAAGTAATATTCATTAAATAATATAAAGGGAGTCATAAGTCCTCGAATAAATATTCAAGTAATATTCATTAAATAATATAAAGTTATCGAATAAACCTTATTCGATTAATAGTTTTTAAAAATTATTCATATATATATATATATATATATATTATACTCGGGAGCCTCGCCTCCCGGTTTTAGAAAAAGTTCACCTTTTGATCCCCTATACTAAGGGTATACGCAAATACCGCTTATCTCTAGCATAGGTATTATGCAACGAATAAGCATTTGAACCAACAGATATATAAATCAAGAATACGAAACTGGCATGCATATATACCATATCACATGCTACAATATATCACAAGAATTTGCTAATAACAAATATGCATTTATCACAAGATCATGCATATACACATATACATCACAACAACAGTTATACGGGTAGAAAACTTGCCTGAGTGCTCCCGGATAGACTTAAGCTTAGAGTGGGTCCGATAACCTATGAACAACAACATAAGTCGGAATTAAACCCCAGTCGCTTAAGAAACTAGACTTTAACCATTTAGAGTCCTAACGTTCGCTTTCGCGCTTAACGATTTACTTAAGTCGCTCGAGTACCCTCGGCTCCACCATTTTTAATAAATTAACTATTAAGGGTTTTAAGGCGATTCTTTCGCGAGTACCTTACCAACTGCCTAATCCACTTTACATAATTGTTTCATACCCCAATTAGTCATTTAAAGTCCTTAACCAAGGTTTCAACGTAAGGCGAGGGGTAATGGTTCGGTCGCGAAACGCCGTTACTTAAAACGGTCGTTTCTCCTAAACCGTACATCGGATTCAAGCGTACCACATATAAAAATGAAGCTTGTAACATGAACTATCTAAACATGGCAATGGTCAAAACCTAACAGTGATTTCACGGGTCCTGAAGTTAGGAACAAAAACAGTCTAAGGAAAATTGGGCATTACGATGGCTATAACTTAGCGATTCCCAAACTTTTATCAAATCCATTCAACACCAAACCACCATCAATCAATCCCAATACAACCATATGACAATATCACTCATCCACCACTTTAAACCATTTAAACAAAGCCCAAATCATACCATGAACCATCAAGAACAACTAGTACTACTCTTAACTCCCAAAATCAACAAAAGCACTTAACAACTAAGATCTCAACATGACAAAACAACTACTACACTTAATCTATCATTCCATCATCATAATCATTTATATCAAACAATCTTAATACTAAGATCATGAAGAGTTATACCTTCCTTGAAGCTTTTAATCAATGAAAGATCCTTGGAATGTCCATGAAAGCCTTAATATATGCTTAAGCTACCTTGACCTTGCAAATAAAACCAAGAATCAAAAATTTGTTCTTGAAAGTTACTATTCACCCTAAACTAAAATGATTTGTTTGAGATAGAAAACCTTTGATTCAAGCACTCAAACTACTTGCTCTTCTTAGTTATGAAATATAGGATCCAAAGAAACAAACCTTATAATTTTCCATGGAGTATAGCTTGTGTTTTGAATTTCTAATTCACCATTTTGGTAAAAAATTCGAAATAAAGAAGATGAAAAGGGGGGGGAGAGAAGCTTGCTTTGTTTTATTGATCTTTGTGCATAAAAGGCTTCGTTGATATCCTTTTGTTTTGTTAATTATCTTTTAACCATGGTAAAATTAGTGTGGCTTGAAATCAACCAACAATACCTTCCCTTTGGTCATGCTTATATCATCCTCCTATGTCATCTTCCCACACTTGTCATCTTCTTGTTGGTGTGGTGACATCATCATCACTAACCTCTTTGATTAGCTCTTAATTACTTGGCTAATGACCGCTGATCTGTTATACGGTTCGCTTAACTTTCGTTTTCGTTTATCGTTTGAGGGATCATACCCGGGATCTTATTACTTAGGTTCCCTTAACCTTTCTCAATACATTATATTCCTTTTTATGATCCTCTATTAAAATCCTTGAATTTAAATCCTTTTTATCATGTTACCTTATACTCAATTCTTTCGATATCTGGTGGATTTCCGGGAAAAATCAAAGTGTTCGAATTTGGATTCCGACGATCTTTACATACACTTATATCCCCTATAAAGTACTAATAAGATCTCAGAATAACAATAGAAGAACCCTACATAGTGTGGCATGAAAAGTTTTCTTATTCAGCAAAATCACTATTCATAAGGGTTTCAAAAATTCCAAAATTTGAGGTTATTACAGTCTCCCCTCCTTAAAAGGATTCCGTCCCGGAATCAGATAGAAAATGAATAGGGATACTTTCTTAGCATTGCACTTTCTAACTCTCAAGTAAATTTTCCTACATTGTGGTTCTACCATCAAACTCTGACTAGTTTGATAACCCTTTCTCCTAAGTACTTGTTCCTTTTCAATCTATAACCCTTCCTGGTTGCTCCATATAGGTTACGTTTGGTTGCATGCCTATGCGCTCATATGCCCCTATTTGTCTGGTATCCGGATTACACTTCCTTAACATTGATACGTGGAACACGTTATGAACTTGCTACAGGTTCGGGGGTAGGGCTAGCTCATATGCTAACTTCCCAATATGTCTTAATATCTCCAAGGGTCCAACAATTTGTGGACTTAGCTTTCCTTTCTTTCCGAACCTCATCAATCCTTTCCAAGGGATACCTTTAACATTACTAGGTCCCCTATTTCGTACTCTTTGTCCTTTCGAGTCAAATCAGCATACCTCTTATGTCCATCTTGGGTTACTACCAGCCGTCCTCTGATTAGATCTATTATATCCCTGGTCCTTTGAACTACTGCGGGTCCGAGCATCTTGCGCTCTACAACTTCATCCTAACATAAGGGAGATCGACATTGTCTTCCCTCAAGGATCTCATAAGGCGACAACTCGATAATGACATATGATCTATTGTTGTAAGAAAACTCAATCCGTGTTAAGTGATCATTCCAATTTCTTTCAAGTCTATTGCACAGACTCTCATTATAGTTTTTAGCATTAGAGCTTTTGCTTCTCAATACACATTCTTTTCCAGTTCGTAATCGCTACTACCTTCCGTTCCTAATATTATACTGGTTATACTTTTGCTCGTTAGCGTTTTATAACCTTTTAATAACCTCGTCAACCTTAGTATCACGAATGTGTTTCCATGCCGAATACCACCACAACTTTACTACTCCTTTTTCAGCTGTTTCTATCTTCGAAAGCTTAGTCCTTCATATAGAAGTAAAAGAATTTATTGAGAGATCACTATGATCATGAACACTTGTTATATCACATAGTTAGTACAGAAGGTGGCCAGCCTTTAGTACTTGACAAGCAATTAAACGGCATGTGGTATCCTACTAGGCTTCTATCACACAGATAGATAGTCATTCGGCAATACCTCCCCTTCTGGAAGGGTTGTTCTTCTCAACTTACATGAAATGAAGATGAGAGAAAAGAACGAATTGAAGAGAATTGTATATATAAAAAAAAATACTGCCACAAAATATCTGGCTTGGAACCTACCTCTGAACTATAGAGGTTTGTCATAGGAGAACAAAACATATATGTATTTATATCAACATCAAGTATTATAGCATTGTATTTCACATGCCTAAATATTTTTGCTATTCCGTCCATCATTCTATGGACCCATGCTCTTCCTCGAGCTTATACACAATCACCTTTGAAACTCCCTCGATATCGAAAATCGAATCTGGGATCTCATTCTAGACATCATCGTTACTAGAATTCTATACTTGTACCGCAACCTTCCTCATATAGTAATACGACTCTCTTTTCATAAGAGGGAATAAATATTCAATAGGTAGATACTCTACTTAATTAGTCTATCAATGATAACTTATACACTACCACGACCCGATTAGTGGTACTCAACCTCAACATCCATTCCAATACAACTCTCACGGTTGTAATCAGCTCATTACTCGCAGAATCATTGCTGCATTACTATGGTCCACCACTGACCTACTGTCGTCATTCACTTTCCATGAAATCTTAATATCTAACCATACGGAGTCCATGCATGTCGTATAGAATCCTTCTAAGGAGTTAACATAATCACCATTCATGATTCATGAAGAACACTCCAGATCCTGGCGTATATTCATGACATGAAGCAGATAAAATTGCAGAAGAGTTTCAATCAAAGCAACGATAGCAGGTTAATACCATTCTTAATCATATGCCTTAAATAGAAGACTTAACTCAAAGGTTCGTCTAGTCCTTTTTGAAACATGGTCCTGGCTTATCTCAAGATAGTATCTTCTGAGATAGATAGCCCGCTCATGGCGATTACACGAATTAAACCTTTACCAACTACTATTACGGTTGGGTATTGCACAGTCATCAAAAGGAATGTCAATCTTCCAAACCATAATACAACCTTCACAGCTTTAACCATCATCATTGTATTCCTTTGGCACAAGCGCCTATAATTATCCTCTTACCTTTAAAGTGTTGGCCACCTCTTTGGCTCTTCCTGATAGTAAAATTTCCTTACAGTCAATGTCATTTTAACCACCTCCAAATAAATTTTCTACCTCATTTCAATCACAGCTTATGTGAAGATGTTTTCCTTCAAATCTGATGAGTAAAAAATAAAAAATAAATAAAAAATAAATAAATAAATAACACCATTTTTCCATAAGTTATTGCCTCAGTCTTTAGAGGTTAATCACTGTCACGACTGACTTTCAATCATACTTAGAACATCTTTTATCTTAAGTCCTAATTGCCCTGAACAATTTCGACCATTACTGGTTCGATCCATACTTTCTCGTGGTGTAACGCGTGCCCCACTTGGCATCATTATAATTACGTCACATTTCCTTTATCAACATTTCTATTCTTGAGAATTTTGAATATTACCTTTCTCCTTGTAAAACCTCTAAGGTTATCCTTGAATCGTTCTTCCTGTATTCCCTAGATACAGGGCATATCAAGATACCATTTATTAATACCAGAATTATTGTGTATATAGTTCTGAAAAAAATTTCTCCACTAATTCTTAAAGGTTGTTATTGCCTTAATCCTTTCCAATTCATACTGTCAAAACCCATACTATCCCTATTAAGGGTGAAATGCCAACCTTTATGCATTCCCCTAGGATTCATTTTAAGTTACCGATGTTCTATCCTTAATTCCACCTTTAAAAGGTACATGCATCCTTCCATGGATAAATCAAGTCATATATCCTTGATAAGGGTGTCTTATTCAATCATTCCTGCCTCGATAGTATATGCCTAATTTCACAATAACATCTGTATTCAAAATGGGGTCAATCAATATGGCCTCCAAAAGATAACAATGGTTATCCGCTTTTCTTGCCTAATTTGGTAACGATAACAAGGATGTTCTGGAAGATATTGGTCGTGTTTTGTTGTTTATCTCAACAGTCACCTCAATGCTGGGATATCTTTCATACCTGGCGTCTCCCTTTTTGGATATCAAGCCACCGGTTTTACACTTCACATTCTTGAAGGTCACTTCCTTCATCCACTTTTCCTAATTTCTTACTTCCTTGTCTCCTCAGTCTATCCGTATTTTATTATTCATCCTTCGAACTATCTCAAGGTTTCCTCAGATCCTCCCAACTTACAGGGAATAAAATATATGTATCTCTTATGCCTTCAACCATCAATTTTTTAACTCATGGTGAATCACCCTCATCCTGACGATTACATACTTCTCTATTTCTATTGCTACGAGTCTTTAGGGTTTCCTCATACCCAACTCCCTTATCATTCCTCAAACTCTATTGCCTTTATATTCCTTTCCACTTCAATTCCTTTTTATTTTCCTTTCTCTTATCATTATTTCATGAACCAAGACAACATAAGCATTGATTTCAAATATCCCGTCATTCTGGATTCGTGCCCTCAGAACGAATCTTGACAACTTTTACAACTTAGATTCATAATTCATCATACTCTTCTGTCTTTGTTCTGGCTCTAAAGCTTCTACACTATCTCCATAACCTTGGGAAGTACTTTCCTGAAAATAATTGACTGAACTTTAATCAGTTTATTATAATCTCTTGCTCCGTGCCTTCCTTGGCCTTTCACCGGCGGGTGGCCTCTCTCTTAGGAGGGTAAGTGACAAAAACATTCTTTTGTGATTCGTCAATCATTTAGAATCTCAAATGATTCCTATATTTCCTTTAGCCAGGCTCTTGCCTCGACTGGGTCAGCTTGTTCCTTGGAACTCTGAGAGCTTAGCGACTTAAAGGTCCTGAAAGAATTTCGCACCGCATTGTTTCCTCAGGGTGGTGGTTGGGGATAATAGTCTAAGTTTTGTCTAGACAGGTCCATAAATTTTCGGATAGGAGTACCGTCTCGGGTCTCCTTTCCTTACTCGACTTCTTTTTCCTTAGTCTGAACATTCCCTCCTCCTCCCCATAATCGGGGTCATCCTACATATTTTAAATCCTCATTTTCCACTTCATCATGTTATGGGTTCCTTCTATCTTGATGGCGACCTCCCTGACTATCACGTCCAGGGTTTGCTCTAAATCTTATTCCTCAAACTAGCTTTCATCTAAGATCTCATCTTTAAGCTCTTGAACATTTGAAACCCAAATTCTGTAGGAATATCTCATTATTCCCTTATCCTCTTTCTCGGTATTAATCTCTTATCTATTTGTTGGCTCTCTGCCTTCATTCATCACTTTTTCTGGCACAATATGTTCTTTTCTAATAATTCAGGCTGTATTGCAATCTCAAACAGCTTTTCGGTACCGGCTCCGGTTACCTTCACTTCTATTTCCATTTTCTCAAAATCTCTTATAAACTCTCCCAAAGACATTATCATCTTGAGTCTCTCCTTTTTACTAAGGGCATCAGCCACCATATTGGTTTTCCCCGAATGATAAAAAATCTCTCAATCATAATTCTTGATTAGCTCTAACCGCCTCCTCTGGCGTATGTTGAGCTCTTTCTACGGGAAAATGTACTAGAGTACTTATGGCTTAGGTAAATCTTGCACTTCTCTCCATACAAGTAGTGCCTCCAATCTTTAGGGCAAAACTATTGCCACGAGCCCAAGCTCATGGGTGGGGATATCGAATTTTATATTCCCTTAATTTTCTTGACGCGTACGCGAGTACCTTGTTGTGCTGTATAAGAGCACCCTAATTCCTTATGCGTCACAAAATCTCCTTTTTCCATCCGGCAATGCCAACATAGGGGCCATCACCAATCTTTGCTTCAGTTCTTGAAAGCTGGTCTCGCATTTCTCTGTCCATTCAAACTTCTCAGCATTACGAGTAAGCCGCGTTAAAGGGGCTACTATCTTTACAAACTTGAACGAACCTCCGGCAGTGACCGGCCAATCCTACCTCTGGTAGTCGCCCTAACCATGGTTATCAATTTCTCAGCGATCATCTCTTCAGTCTTGTTAGGATCCTCCATGAGATCCTTCTCAACAACAATCCCTTCTGGGACAACATCCTCAACCGCTACATCCTTAATATGAATATCATCCGGTCCCTCATTAGGGTGTTCCATTGGATCCACAATCTGATCCCCAATCAGTAATAAAACATCATCGCGATGTTGCTCCTTAACCTCAGGGTTCGGAGTCCCGCTACCATATATGATAACGAACTACGCTTCTATCGCTACATTTATAAGGGTTCTCATAAGGGTTTTAACTGTCGGTGCTACGTTAGGTAGCCCGACTATGAACTTGGCAAGAGTTCTTATCATCTTAGTGAACTTATTATCTTAACGTCACATCATCTCTGAGGTTTATAACGCTTAGCTCTGATACCATTTCTGTAACACCCCCAAATCTGGGGTCGGGGATCCGGGTTGTCACGAGTTCCATTTCCCTTAATAACACCCAATCTTAATAAACAATCAACTACTCTGTACTGTGACCCCACAATAAACACACACCACAAGTTATAGTCTCAGAGATGAATATCCAAAAAGTAACATGAGTCATTTTATTCCAAAATTATATGCCATTACACCTTAAAAGGGTTTCTGAATAGATTTACATTTCTTTGCCATTATTACAATTGATAAAGATACATAAGTCTGGTACATCAAAAGTTGAAAGCCTAGCCTATTGGTAGTTCCTACCTCAGCTACAGTGACATCAACGCCTATAGGAAACTGCGGAACGTTTCCTATCGGCTCGCGAATTGGGAGCTTGGTCATGTTCATCTTTTCTATCTGTTGTTGTGTAATGAAAGAAGAAAGCAAGGGTGAGCAGCAAGCCCACCAAAATAATATGTATAATGATTAACAATATATGAGCCTTCTCATAGTACTCATGAAAGTCTTGGTCAAAAGAAATGGACCAAGTTTGATATCTTAATGCGATGAAGTCGCAAAATATTCAGTATATATACATATATACTTTTCAAAATCTTGGATGTCCTCTTCCATGCATAATATACACAGAGTTCCAGTTTATAACTGTATAAAACTATCGTTGCAAGGTGATCTCATATATCTAACCTTGTCTCAACGTTTTTCTGAAAATCTTTGACATGCATAAGAAAATCATTTGCTAGATATAAGTTTAAAAGATGAAGTTACAAGATACTTCAATATACTTATATCTTTTCCAAATACTACTTGAACTACCACCGTTCAAGTTATAATTAGTTTCAAAAGTTCATCACATAGATGAGACTACAACACAAGATTTGAATAGATTCAATCTTTGAACATCATTGTAAATAATGAAGTTACGAGATACTTCATTAAGTCCCGATATATATACACCTATATATATGTACATTTCATACACTCCTCGAAAACCTCTGTTATGAAAATTATAAACAGAGTTGCAATATCCAATGAATTTGGAAAGGAGAAAACCTTGGCATAAACCTGATATCTTGCTGATCAGGAAAAGATACCAATAAGTAACCTTTTCTACTAGTAGATGGATGAATCCCCTACTGGTCATCACCCTGGCCACATAAGGACCTTGTGCTGGACCGCCACCCGGCCTCTTACGCGTTGATGGACTACCACCCAGCCACTTACACTTTGATAGACCGTACCCCGGCCTGTCGCTTATGCCGACTCAATTAGATGGACTTACTTCCCGAACGTTGGGCAAGTAATCAAATTGTTTTCTCAAAACAGCAACCACGTTGCGAATGTAAAATATACCACAGAGCCGGATCCCCCAGGTTTTGAGCGAGTATTTAAATCCCCTTCGAAAGGAGGATCTTAAATATAAAAGAATGAGTTTTGGGATCCGCCCTAACTTTTAGAAATCATTTTGAAGACTCGAAAACATTTTTAAGAATGTTTGGAGTACTGCTGATTTATTAAAATAAATCAGTCCCGATATATTAGAAATATCTGAATATTATTATTTAAATAATATTCTCATAAAGATAATCATTATACAAATAATTGAAGTAGAAGTTGTAAAACTTATACTTGAAATGAGTATTAAATAACCAAAGATATACTTATACGAAAGTACTATTTTTATTTGAATAATAAAAAATAAGTTTGATTATCGACACCTTATTCTTTAATAAAATAAAGAATATATCTCAGCAAATAATCGGAGTCATAGATCCTCAAATGAATATTCAAATAATATTCATTAGATAATATAAACTGAGTCATAAGTCCTCGAATGAATATTCGAAATAATATTCATTAAATAAAATAAAAGGAGTCATAAGTCCTCGAATGAATATTCAAGTAATATTCATTAAATATAATAAAAGGAGTCATAAGTCCTCGAATGAATATTCAAGTAATATTCATTAAATAATATAAAGGGAGTCATAAGTCCTCGAATGAATATTCAAGTAATATTCATTAAATAAAATAAAAGGAGTCATAAGTCCTCGAATGAATATTCAAGTAATATTCATTAAATAATATAAAGGAGTCATAAGTCCTCGAATGAATATTCAAGTAATATTCATTAAATAATATAAAGGGAGTCATAAGTCCTCGAATGAATATTCAAGTAATATTCATTAAATAATATAAAGTTATCGAATAAACCTTATTCGATTAATAGTTTTTAAAAACTATTCATATATATATATATATATATATATTATACTCGGGAGCCTCGCCTCCCGGTTTTAGAAAAAGTTCACCTTTTGATCCCCTATACTAAGGGTATACGCAAATACCGCTTATCTCTAGCATAGGTATTATGCAACGAATAAGCATTTGAACCAACAGATATATAAATCAAGAATACGAAACAGGCATTCATATATACCATATCACATGCTACAATATATCGCAAGAATTTGCTAATAACAAATATGCATTTATCACAAGATCATGCATATACACATATACATCACAATAACAGTTATACGGGTAGAAAACTTGCCTGAGTGCTCCCGGATAGACTTAAGCTTAGAGTGGGTCCGATAACCTATGAACAACAACATAAGTCAGAATTAAACCCCGGTCGCTTAAGAAACTAAACTTTAACCATTTAGAGTCCTAACGTTCGCTTTCGCGCTTAACGATTTACTTAAGTCGCTCGAGTACCCTCGGCTCCACCATTTTTAATAAATTAACCATTAAGGGTTTTAAGGCGATTCTTTCGCGAGTACCTTACCAACTGCCTAATCCACTTTAAATAATTGTTTCATACCCCAATTAGTCATTTAAAGTCCTTAACCAAGGTTTCAACGTAAGGCGAGGGGTAATGGTTCGGTCGCGAAATGCTGTTACTTAAAACGGTCGTTTCTCCTAAACCGTACATCGGATTCAAGCGTACCACATATCAAAACGAAGATCGTATCATGAACTATCTAAACATGGCAATGGTCAAAACCTAACAGTGATTTCACGGGTCCTGAAGTTAGGAACAAAAACAGTCTAAGGAAAATTGGGCATTACGACGGCTATAACTTAGCGATTCCCTAAATTTTATCAAATCCATTCAACACCAAACCACCATCAATCAATCCCAATACAACCATATGACAATATCACTCATCCACCACTTTAAACCATTTAAACAAAGCCCAAATCATACCATGAACCATCAAGAACAACTAGTGCTACTCTTAACTCCCAAAATCAACAAAAGCACTTAACTAAGATCTCAACATGACAAAACAACTACTACACTTAATCTATCATTCCATCATCATAATAATTTATATCAAACAATCTTAATACTAAGATAATGAAGAGTTATACCTTCCTTGAAGCTTTTAATCAATGAAAGATCCTTGGAATGTCCATGGAAGCCTTAATATATGCTTAAGCTACCTTGACCTTGCAAACAAAACCAAGAATCAAAAATTTGTTCTTGAAAGTTACTATTCACCCTAAACTAAAATGATTTGTTTGAGATAGAAAACCTTTGATTCAAGCACTCAAACTACTTGCTCTTCTTAGTTATGAAATATAGGATCCAAAGAAACAACCCTTATAATTTTCCATGGAGTATAACTTGTGTTTTGAATTTCTAATTCATCATTTTGGTGAAAAATTCGAAATGAAGAAGATGAAAGGGGGGAGAGAAGCTTGCTTTGTTTTATTGATCTTTGTGCATAAAAGGCTTCGTTGATATCCTTTTGTTTTGTTAATTACCTTTTAACCATGGTAAAATTAGTGTGGCTTGAAATCAACCAAAAATACCTTCCCTTTGGTCATGCTTATGTCATCCTCTTATGTCAACTTCCCACACTTGTCATCTTCTTGTTGGTGTGGTGACATCATCATCACTAACCTCTTTGATTAGCTCTTAATTACTTGGCTAATGACCGCTGATCTGTTAT
This sequence comes from Apium graveolens, assembly GCF_009905375.1. Classification (NCBI taxonomy): domain Eukaryota; kingdom Viridiplantae; phylum Streptophyta; class Magnoliopsida; order Apiales; family Apiaceae; genus Apium; species Apium graveolens. The sequence continues at coordinate 176,466,044 of NC_133651.1, forward strand.
ACGGTTCGCTTAACTTTCATTTTCGTTTATCGTTTGAGGGATCATACCCGGGATCTTATTACTTAGGTTCCCTTAACCTTTCTCAATACATTATATTCCTTTTTATGATCCTCTATTAAAATCCTTGAATTTAAATCCTTTTTATCCTATTACCTTATACTCAATTCTTTCGATATCTGGTGGATTTCCGGGAAAAATCAAAGTGTTCGAATTTGGATTCTGACGATCTTTACATACACTTATATCCCCTATAAAGTACTAATAAGATCTCAGAATAACAATAGAAGAACCCTACATAGTGTGGCATGAAAAGTTTTCTTATTCAGCAAAATCACTATTCATAGGGTTTCAAAAATTCCAAAATTTGAGGTTATTACAGTCTCCCCTCCTTAAAAGGATTCCGTCTCGGAATCAGATAGAAAATGAATAGGGATACTTTCTTAGCATTGCACTTTCTAACTCTCAAGTAAATTTTCCTACATTGTGGTTCTACCATCAAACTTTGACTAGTTTGATAACCCTTTCTCCTAAGTACTTGTTCCTTTTCAATCTATAACCCTTCCTGGTTGCTCCATATAGGTTACGTTTGGTTGCATGCCTATGCGCTCATATGCCCCTATTTGTCTGGCATCCGGATTACACTTCCTTAACATTGATACGTGGAACACGTTATGAACTTGCTACAGGTTCGGGGGTAGGGCTAGCTCATATGCTAACTTCCCAATATGTCTTAATATCTCCAAGGGTCCAACAATTTGTGGACTTAGCTTTCCTTTCTTTCCGAACCTCATCAATCCTTTCCAAGGGATACCTTTAACATTACTAGGTCCCCTATTTCGTACTCTTTGTCCTTTCGAGTCAAATCAGCATACCTCTTATGTCCATCTTGGGTTACTACCAGCCGTCCTCTGATTAGATCTATTATATCCCTGGTCCTTTGGACTACTGCGGGTCCGAGCATCTTGCGCTCTACAACTTCATCCTAACATAAGGGAGATCGACATTATCTTCCCTCAAGGATCTCATAAGGCGACAACTCGATAATGACATATGATCTATTGTCGTAAGAAAACTCAATCCGTGTTAAGTGATCATTCCAATTTCTTTCAAGTCTATTGCACAGACTCTCATTATAGTTTTTAGCATTAGAGCTTTTGCTTCTCAATACATTCTTTTCCAGTTAGTAATCGCTACTACCTTCCGTTCCTAATATTATACTGGTTATACTTTTGCTCGTTAGCGTTTTATAACCTTTTAATAACCTCGTCAACCTTAGTATCACGAATGTGTTTCCGTTCCGAATACCACCACAACTTTACTACTCCTTTTTCAGCTGCTTCTATCTTCGAAAGCTTAGTCCTTCATATAGAAGTAAAAGAATTTATTGAGAGATCACTATGATCATGAACACTTATTATATCACATAGTTAGTACAGAAGGTGGCCAGCCTTTAGTACTTGACAAGCAATTAAACGGCATGTGGTATCCTACTAGGCTTCTATCACACAGATAGATAGTCATTCGGCAATACCTCCCCTTCTGGAAGGGTTGTTCTTCTCAACTTACATGAAATGAAGATGAGAGAAAAGAACGAATTGAAGAGAATTGTATATATAAAAAAAATACTGCCACAAAATATCTGGCTTGGAACCTACCTCTGAACTATAGAGGTTTGTCATAGGAGAACAAAACATATATGTATTTATATCAACATCAAGTATTATAGCATCGTATTTCACATGCCTAAATATTTTTGCTATTCCGTCCATCATTCTATGGACCCATGCTCTTCCTCGAGCTTATACACAATCACCTTTGAAACTCCCTCGATATCGAAAATCGAATCTGGGATCTCATTCTAGACATCATCGTTACTAGAATTCTATGCTTGCACCGCAACCTTCCTCATATAGTAATACGACTCTCTTTTCATAAGAGGGAATAAATATTCAATAGGTAGATACTCTACTTAATTAGTCTATCAATGATAACTTATACACTACCACGACCCGATTAGTGGTACTCAACCTCAACATCCATTCCAATACAACTCTCACGGTTGTAATCAGCTCATTACTCGCAGAATCATTGCTGCATTACTATGGTCCACCACTGACCTACTGTCGTCATTCACTTTCCATGAAATCTTAATATCTAACCATACGGAGTCCATGCATGTCGTATAGAATCCTTCTAAGGAGTTAACATAATCACCATTCATGATTCATGAAGAACACTCCAGATCCTGGCGTATATTCATGACATGAAGCAGATAAAATTGCAGAAGAGTTTCAATCAAAGCAACGATAGCAGGTTAATACCATTCTTAATCATATGCCTTAAATAGAAGACTTAACTCAAAGGTTCGTCTAGTCCTTTTTGAAACATGGTCCTGGCTTATCTCAAGATAGTATCTTCTGAGATAGATAGCCCGCTCATGGCGATTACACGAATTAAACCTTTACCAACTACTATTACGGTTGGGTATTGCACAGTCATCAGAAGGAATGTCAATCTTCCAAACCATAATACAACCTTCACAGCTTTAACCATCATCATTGTATTCCTTTGGCACAAGCGCCTATAATTATCCTCTTACCTTTAAAGTGTCGGCCACCTCTTTGGCCCTTCCTGATAGTAAAATTTCCTTACAGTCAATATCACCTCCAAATAAATTTTCTACCTCATTTCAATCACAGCTTATGTGAAGATGTTTTCCTTAAAATCTGATGAGTAAAAAATAAAAAATAAATAAATAATAAATAAATAAATAACACCATTTTTCCATAAGTTATTGCCTCAATCTTTAGAGATTAATCACTGTCACGACTGACTCTCAATCATACTTAGAACATCTTTTATCTTAAGTCCTAATTGCCCTGAACAATTTCGACCATTACTGGTTCGATCCATACTTTCTCGTGGTGTTACACGTGCCCCACTTGGCATCATTATAATTACGTCACATTTCCTTTATCAACATTTCTATTCTTGAGAATTTTGAATATTACCTTTCTCCTTGTAAAACCTCTAAGGTTATCCTTGAATCGTTCTTCCTGTATTCCCTAGATACAGGGCATATCAAGATACCATTTATTAATACCAGAATCATTGTCTATATACTTCTGAAAAAAATTTCTCCACTGATTCTTAAAGGTTGTTATTACCTTAATCCTTTCCAATTCATACTGTCAAAACCCATACTATCCCTATTAAGGGTGAAATGCCAACCTTTATGCATTCCCCTAGGATTCATTTTAAGTTACCGATGTTCTATCCTTAATTCCACCTTTAAAAGGTACATGCATCCTTCCATGAATAAATCAAGTCATATATCCTTGATAAGGGTGTCTTATTCAATCATTCCCGCCTCGATAGTATATGCCTAATTTCACAATAACATCTGTATTCAAAATGGGGTCAATCAATATGGCCTCCAAAAGATAACAATGGTTATCCGCTTTTCTTGCCTAATTTGGTAACGATAACAAGGATGTTCTGGAAGATATTGGTCGTGTTCAACGTGAACTTCTTCTTAATAATTCCTTATTTACTTTTGTTGTTTATCTCAACAGTCACCTCAATGCTGGGATATCTTTCATACCTGGCGTCTCCCTTTTTGGGTATCAAGCCACCGGTCTTACACTTCACATTCTTGAAGGTCACTTCCTTCATCCACTTTTCCTAATTTCTTACTTCCTTGTCTCCTCAGTCTATCCGCATTTTATTATTCATCCTTCGAACTATCTCAAGGTTTCCTCGAATCCTCACAACTTACAGGGAATAAAATATATGTATCTCTTATGCCTTCAACCATCAATTTTTTAACTCATGGTGAATCACCCTCATCCTGACAATTACATACTTCTCTATTTCTATTGCTACGAGTCTTTAGGGTTTCCGCATACCCAACTCCCTTATCATTCCTCAAACTCTATTGCCTTTATATTCCTTTCCACTTCAATTCCTTTTTATTTTCCTTTCTCTTATCATTATTTCATGAACCAACACAACATAAGCATTGATTTCAAATATCCCGTCATTCTGGATTCGTGCCCTCAGAACGAATCTTGACAACTTTTACAACTTAGATTCATAATTCATCATACTCTTCTGCCTTTGTCCTGGCTCTAAAGCTTCTTCACTATCTCCATAACCTTGGGAAGTACTTTCCTGAAAACAATTGACTGAACTTTAATCAGTTTATTATAATCTCTTGCTCTGTGCCTTCCTTGGCCTTTCACCGGCGGGTGGCCTCTCTCTTGGGAGGGTAAGTGACAAAAACATTCTTTTGTGATTTGTCAATCATTTAGAATCTCAAATGATTCCTATATTTCCTTTAGCCAGGCTCTTTCCTCGACTGGGTCAGCTTGTTCCTTGGAACTCTGAGAGCTTAGCGACTTAAAGGTCCTGAAAGAATTTTGCACCGCATTGTTTCCTCAGGGTGGTGGTTGGGGATAATAGTCTAAGTTCTGTCTAGACAGGTCCATAAATTTTCGTATAGGAGTACCGTCTCGGGTCTCCTTTCCTTACTCGACTTCTTTTTCCTTAGTCTGAACATTCCCTCCTCCTTCCCATAATCGGGGTCATCCTACATATTTTAAATCCTCATTTTCCACTTCATCATGTTATGGGTTCCTTCTATCTTGATGGCGACCTCCCTGACTATCACGTTCAGGGTTTGCTCTAAATCTTATTCCTCAAACTAGCTTTCATCTAAGATCTCATCTTTAAGCTCTTGAACATTTGAAACCCAAATTCTGTAGGAATATCTCATTATTCCCTTATCCACTTTCTCGGTATTAATCTCTTATCTATTTGTTGGCTCTCTGCCTTCATTCATCACTTTTTCTGGCACAATATGTTCTTTTCCAATAATTCAGGCTGTATTGCAATCTCAAACAGCTTTTCGGTACCGGCTCCGGTTACCTTCACTTCTATTTCCATTTTCTCAAAATCTCTTATAAACTCTCCCAAAGACATTATCATCTTGAGTCTCTTCTTTTTACTAAGGGCATCAGCCATCACATTGGTTTTCCCCGAATGATAAAGAATCTCTCAATCATAATTCTTGATTAGCTCTAACCGCCTCCTCTGGCGTATGTTGAGCTCTTTCTAAGGGAAAATGTACTAGAGTACTTATGGCTTAGGTAAATCTTGCACTTCTCTCCATACAAGTAGTGCCTCCAATCTTTAGGCAAAACTATTGCCACGAGCCCAAGCTCATGGGTGGGGATATCGAATTTTATATTCCCTTAATTTTTTTGACGCATACGCGAGTACCTTGTTGTGCTGTATAAGAGCACCCTAATTCCTTATGCGTCACAAAATCTCCTTTTTCCATCCGGCAATGCCAACATAGGGGCCATCACCAATCTTTGCTTCAGTTCTTGAAAGCTGTTCTCGCATTTCTCTGTCCATTCAAACTTCTCAGCCTTACGAGTAAACCCCATTAAAGGGGCTACTATCTTTACAAACTTGAACGAACCTCCGGCAGTGACCGGCCAATCCTACCTCTAGTAGTCGCCCTAACCATGGTTATCAATTTCTCAGCGATCATCTCTTCAGTCTTGTTAGGATCCTCCACGAGATCCTTCTCAACAACAATCCCTTCTGGGACAACATCCTCAACCGCTACATCCTTAATATGAATATCATCCGGTCCCTCATTAGGGTGTTCATTTGATCCACAATCCGATCCCCAATCAGTAATAAAACATCATCGCGATGTTGCTCCTCAACCTCAGGGTTCGGAGTCCCGCTACCATATATGATAACGAACTACGCTTCTATCGCTACATTTATAAGGGTTCCCATAAGGGTTTTAACTGTCGGTGCTATGTTAGGTAGCCCGACTATGAACTTGGCAAGAGTTCTTATCATCTTAGTGAACTTATTATCTTAACGTCACATCATCTCTGAGGTTTATAACGCTTAGCTCTGATACCATTTCTATAACACCCCCAAATCCGGGGTCGGGGATCCGGGTTGTCACGAGTTCCATTTCCCTTAATAACACCCAATCTTAATAAACAATCAACTACTCTGTACTGTGACCCCACAATAAACACACACCACAAGTTATAGTCTCAGAGATGAATATCCAAAAAGTAACACGAGTCATTTTATTCCAAAATTATATGCCATTACACCTTAAAAGGGTTTCTGAATAGATTTACATTTCTTTGCCATTATTACAATTGATAAAGATACATAAGTCTGGTACATCAAAAGTTGAAAGCCTAGCCTATTGGTAGTTCCTACCTCAGCTACAGCGACATCAACGCCTATAGGAAACTGCGGAACGTTTCCTATCCGCTCGCGAATTGGGAGCTTGGTCCTGTTCATCTTTTCTATCTATTATTGTGTAATGAAAGAAGAAAGCAAGGGTGAGCAGCAAGCCCACCAAAATAATATGTATAATGATTAACAATATATGAGCCTTCTCATAGTACTCATGAAAGTCTTGGTCAAAAGAAATGGACCAAGTTTGATATCTTAATGCGATGAAGTCGCAAAATATTCAGTATATATACATATATACTTTTCAAAATCTTGGATGTCCTCTTCCATGCATAATATACACAGAGTTCCAGTTTATAACTGTATAAAACTATCGTTGCAAGGTGATCTCATATATCTAACCTTGTCTCAATGTTTTTCTGAAAATCTTTGACATGCATAAGATAATCATTTGCTAGATATAAGTTTAAAAGATGAAGTTACAAGATACTCCAATATACTTATATCTTTTCCAAATACTACTTGAACTACCACCGTTCAAGTTATAATTAGTTTCAAAAGTTCATCACATAGATGAGACTACAAGACAAGATTTGAATAGATTCAATCTTTGAACATCATTGTAAATAATGAAGTTACGAGATACTTCATTAAGTCCCGATATATATATACACCTATATATATATACATTTCATACACACCTTGAAAACCTCTGTTATGAAAATTATAAACAGAGTTGCAAAATCCAATGAATTTGGAAAGGAGAAAACCTTGGCATAAACCTGATATCTTGCTGATCAGGCAAAGATACCAATAAGTAACCTTTTCTACTAGTAGATGGATGAATCCCCCACCGATCATCACCCTGGCCACATAAGGACCTTGTGCTGGACCGCCACCCGGCCTCTTACGCGTTGATGGACTGCCACCCAGCCACTTACACTTTGATAGACTGTACCCCGGCCTGTCGCTTATGCCGACTCAATTAGATGAACTTACTTCCCGAACGTTGGGCAAGTAATCAAATTGTTTTCTCAAAACAGCAACCACGTTGCGAATGTAAAATACACCACAGAGCCGGATCCCCCAGGTTTTGAGCGAGTATTTAAATCCCCTTCGAAAGGAGGATCTTAAATATAAAAGATTGAGTTTTGGGATCCGCCCTAACTTTTAGAAATCATTTTGAAGACTCGAAAACATTTTTAAGAATGTTTGGAGAACTGCTGATTTATTAAAATAAATCAGTCCCGATATATTAGAAATATCTGAATATTATTTAAATAATATTCTCATAAAGATAATCCTTATACAAATAATTGAAGTAGAAGTTGTAAAACTTATACTTGAAATGAGTATTAAATAACCAAAGATATACTTATACGAAAGTACTATTTTTATTTGAATAATCAAAAATAAGTTTGATTATCGACACCTTATTCTTTAATAAAATAAAGAATATATATCAGCAAATAATCGGAGTCATAGGTCCTCAAATGAATATTCAAATAATATTCATTAGATAATATAAACTGAGTCATAAGCCCTCGAATGAATATTCGAAATAATATTCATTAAATAAAATAAAAGGAGTCATAAGTCCTCGAATGAATATTCAAGTAATATTCATTAAATAAAATAAAAGGAGTCATAAGTCCTCGAATGAATATTCAAGTAATATTCATTAAATAATATAAAGGGAGTCATAAGTCCTCGAATGAATATTCAAGTAATATTCATTAAATAAAATAAAAGGAGTCATAAGTCCTCGAATGAATATTCAAGTAATATTCATTAAATAATATAAAGGAGTCATAAGTCCTCGAATGAATATTCAAGTAATATTCATTAAATAATATAAAGGAAGTCATAAGTCCTCGAATGAATATTCAAGTAATATTCATTAAATGATATAAAGTTATCGAATAAACCTTATTCGATTAATAGTTTTTAAAAACTATTCATATATATATATATATTATACTCGGGAGCCTCGCCTCCCGATTTTAGAAAAAGTTCACCTTTTGATCCCCTATACTAAGGGTATACGCAAATACCGCTTATCTCTAGCATAGGTATTATGCAACGAATAAGCATTTGAACCAACAGATATATAAATCAAGAATACGAAACAGGCATGCATATATACCATATCACATGCTACAATATATTGCAAGAATTTGCTAATAACAAATATGCATTTATCACAAGATCATGCAGATACACATATACATCACAACAACAGTTATACGGGTAGAAAACTTGCCTGAGTGCTCCTGGATAGACTTAAGCTTAGAGTGGGTCCGATAACCTATGAACAACAACATAAGTCGGAATTAAACCCCGGTCGCTTAAGAAACTAGACTTTAACCATTTAGAGTCCTAACGTTCGCTTTCGCGCTTAACGATTTACTTAAGTCGCTCTAGTACCCTCGGCTCCACCATTTTTAATAAATTAACCATTAAGGGTTTTAAGGCGATTCTTTCGCGAGTACCTTACCAACTTCCTAATACACTTTACATAATTGTTTCATACCCCAATTAGTCATTTAAAGTCCTTAACCAAGGTTTCAACGTAGGGCGAGGGGTAATGGTTCGGTCCCGAAATGTCGTTACTTAAAACGGTCGTTTCTCCTAAACCGTACATCGGATTCAAGCGTACCATATATCAAAACGAAGCTCGTAACATGAACTATCTAAACATGGCAATGGTCAAAACCTAACAGTGATTTCACGGGTCCTGAAGTTAGGAACAAAAACGGTCTAAGGAAAATTGGGCATTACGACGGCTATAACTTAGCGATTCCCAAAATTTTATCAAATCCATTCAACACCAAACTACCATCAATCAATCCCAATACAACCATATGACAATATTACTCATCCACCACTTTAAACCATTTAAACAAAACCCAAATCATACCATGAACCATCAAGAACAACTAGTGCTACTCTTAACTCCCAAAATCAACAAAAGCACTTAACAACTAAGATCTCAACATGACAAAACAACTACTACACTTAATCTATCATTCCATCATCATAATCATTTATATCAAACAATATTAATACTAAGATCATGAAGAGTTATACCTTCCTTGAAGCTTTTAATCAATGAAAGATCCTTGGAATGTCTATGGAAGCCTTAATATATGCTTAAGCTACCTTGACCTTGCAAATAAAACCAAGAATCAAAAATTTGTTCTTGAAAGTTACTATTCACCCTAAACTAAAATGATTTGTTTGAGATAGAAAACCTTTGATTCAAGCACTCAAACTACTTGCTCTTCTTAGTTATGAAATATAGGATCCAAAGAAACAAACCTTATAATTTTCCATGGAGTATAGCTTGTGTTTTGAATTTCTAATTCACCATTTTGGTGAAAAATTCGAAATGAAGAAGATGAAAGGGGGGGAGAGAAGCTTTCTTTGTTTTATTGATCTTTGTGCATAAAAGGCTTCGTTGATATCCTTTTGTTTTGTTAATTACCTTTTAACCATGGTAACATTTGTGTGGCTTGAAATCAACCAACAATACCTTCCCTTTGGTCATGCTTATGTCATCCTCCTATGTCATCTTCCCACACTTGTCATCTTCTTGTTGGTGTGATGACATCATCATCACTAACCTCTTTGATTAGCTCTTAATTACTTGGCTAATGACCGCTGATCTGTTATACGATTCGCTTAACTTTCGTTTTCGTTTATCGTTTGAGGGATCATACCCGGGATCTTATTATTTAGGTTCCCTTAACCTTTCTCAATACATTATATTCCTTTTTATGATCCTCTATTAAAATCCTTGAATTTAAATCCTTTTTATCCTGTTACCTTATACTCAATTCTTTCGATATTTGAATCAAAGTGTTCGAATTTGGATTCTGACGATCTTTACATACACTTATATCCCCTATAAAGTACTAATAAGATCTCAGAATAACAATAGAAGAACCCCTACGTAGTGTGGCATGAAAAGTTTTCTTATTCAGCAAAATCACTATTCATAAGGGTTTCAAAAATTCCAAAATTTGAGGTTATTACATGTATGCTTATTATGTCTAATTATTACATGGTCAATCAAAGAGTCTCTTCAGTTTCTACTTTTTCCTATAAATACAAACCCTTCACTCTCAAATCTTTTCATTGTCTTTTTCACTCACAAATACCAAAAATACTCATCTTCTTCAGAATATATGGCCATCTTTCCACTTTTACATGGAGTCTACCGCCCAGTAGCAAATCCCGAATATGGGAGGTTGTATTTTGACATTGATCGACTTAGGGCAATTTTTCATGGTCAAGACTATCAATACTCTGAGTTCCCTCAGTCGATTATTGATTGACTGAACTCAGATGACATTGAATCTCTTTGTCTCTTTCGAATAAACGTCCAGTTTAAAGAAATGAGATGTGCTGTTGTGGCTACACAAAGGCGTCTTGAGGAATAACAATGCCACCCAGTACGGTTAGCATTATAAGAGAATATCATCTCTCTTGCAGGCTCTATGTCAAGGATCTTCCATAGAGGGGAAAAGAAGAAGATGGAGGAGGCAAAGAAGAAGATGCTAGAATAGATAGATTATTTAGGATTTTATTTTAAAATTCTATAATAATCTTGTATACTACTTCTTAATGAATATATTTTCTCTTCTTTTGCTTTATTTACATGACCTCTTGGTTACTTTATTGTTTATGTGCTTGAATGTTCTTAAATGTTAAATAAATAATCAGTATTGCATGCTAAATTTCAGATATTTTTCATAGTGCATATGAATAAACTAATCTTTGTTTCAGTTCATATGACACTTCAGTACAGATTGAGCATAACAGGAAGTAAATACTGGTTGAGAAGAAAAATTAAGAAAGATTTAATTCTTAATCACTAAGAGTTACAATCTTTGAGTGTTGCTTACAATATAAAATCCTTTGAAACTTTATTTTCTTATCAAGAAAGTTGTCCACAGTCAATCTCAAATTCCATATATCTTATATCTTAAATTTCTTCTTACAACTGAAATACTTGAATTCTTTTCTCAAATGTTGCCAAAAATCAAGTGCCATAATTCTTGGATTATGTTCACCACTCAGAAACAACATTTAGTTGGTTAGAGACTACTTGCTGAGGTAGATCTTGATGATACTAACAGAGACACAGAGGTTTCATCAGTCTTTACTGAAGACTCTGTGATAGCTTTCATCATACATATTTCAAGTGTTAGTTCTTTGCAAGAAGAACAAAGGTTTGAGATCATGGTACATGACGGTAACCTGATCAAATCCTCTTCAATTTAAATGGAGGTTCTCATTATTGATGAACAACAACTGTCACAACCACAATATCTATTATGAGTTTAATTGTGAATTTACAAGGTATAAATACCAGTATTACTTTATCAACATTTTATTTAAATACTAATTTAGTTCTTTCAGCATTTATAGTATGCTTTTCATGATATAAATCCTTTTGATATAATTACATCGAGACCTTAGGTAAGGAATACCTCTAGTTGTATGATCACATATCACCCTTCTTTAGCCACCTCTTATTTCTATAGGACAATCTTTCTGAGCCTTTTTCTGTGAGATGTGTGAAAAGATTGAGAGAAAAACATACTTTAAGAGAGGCAGGATCCTTCCTGGAAAAAGGAGAGGTAGATGAGAGATAGGATTTAGTATTCCTTGTGAGGAAGCTCTGATTATTAAAAGTCATGAGATATGTGGTGTGAGGAGTAGTGAGACTACTTTAAAAGAATAGAGAGATTAAGTTTAATTTTTTACATGTTAGCAGATGATCAGAGTCCTCAAGGAACATATGCTAAACAACAGTCTGTTGAATCTCGGGAACACTCTGATGTATCAAAGGCTATTGGTCTCCCTGTAAGTCTAAGTACTGATACTTTCTTGCAGTCCATACATTTTTATATTCCACCACATGAGATAATCCAGGTTTTTGTTGAAAAATAGTCCATTGATTCTTCTATTCCATCAAATGAGATAATCCATGTTGTTGCTGACGATGTAGTAGCATAATAGTCCATTCATCAAGATTCATCCATTTCAGAATCACCACAGCATGTTACAGGAACTGAAGTTCTGAAAGATATTGAAGGTCCAATTCATTTATCTACAATATTTGAAGATGTGGAGATAACTTCTGAAGGTGTTGAAGCTTCTAAAGCCACTGGATCAATTTCTCATTCTAGTCTGCATACTGAAGCTGAAGACAAAATTCAGAAATTAGTGCAAGATCCAGCTGCTTTTGAAGAATCTAATGATGGTAAAGAAACTCATGTATCTAATGCTATGATAGATCTTGAGAATGATCTTTTCTTTCCTGAAGATATGCCTATGCATGTTCGACAACAAAAAATGACAGAGTTAGATGCTAAGAAGAAGCATGATTATTCTGATAATATCTGGAATGCTTATTGGAAAGATTCTACATATCCTATTTCCAAAACTCGAGCCGTTGAAAATTTGGAAATAGCATAACAGAAGATTACAAATCCTAATGTGCTGAATCATTTAAAAGCATCTACTTTGGTTGTCAGATCCTTACACACAGCTCATGAAGCAACCACTACTCAAATCAATCAGATTAAAGAATCATTGATTGCTTCAAAGCTGCTTACTCATCAGGAAATTCAGAAACAGATTTCACCAATAGTTATCAGGGAAATCAGTCAGGTAGAAGATGAAAGATCTCTCAGATCACAAGCTATTGGAATTGTTGACATCAAACTTAAAGAAAAGGAAGATAGAAGAAAAGTCAAAGATTTCAAAGTCAAAAGCTAAAGTTGAAGATGGTATCTAAGAATTTAAATTTTAAACTCTGATAGATTTAGTCTATACAGTAGTTAAAGCTCTTGATACTGAAGAAAATCTTATCGAAGCAGAAATCATTCAAGCTGGTGATTAAAAGAAGATTTTTGGAAGCATTCTGAGCTGAGGAAGTGAAGTTAACCTCTGACATTGCTCAAGTTAAAGAAGCAGTTCAGGATGAAGAGTTAAAGTCTGATATTCACTGAAGCAACATTGAATATGCATACTTGGTTCCTGCATTTAGATAGTTTTGACATCATCAAATGGAACTTATCCATAATTCCATAATGAACAAATAGGGGAAGATTGTTACGAGCAATTGATGATATCTAACAGAAACTATCAGAAGCATCGACGGATGATGATTACAAGCATCAACAGATGATGAATAAGCATCAACGGATGATGATGACATCAACAGATATTGGTATTCGACGGATGATGATGTCAACGGATGATGAGATCAGTATTTATCACATCAGTTGATTTTTGAAGAGGAAAAGGAAATAGGAATTTCAAGTCGGTGGAGGACTTTATCTCAGAAGTAATAGTATAGGTTTCCTTGTTGTTAATAGAATAGGATTCCTTATACATTGGTAGTTGTGCTCTACAAAAGCATAGTTTAGGTTCATGCTATATGCATTACGACATTGTAATATCTTTCGCATAACCTAGTAGCTCTCAAGGATATTTGTTCATCCTTTCGAGAGAGTAATTGTGTCATAAGTTTTTATAAGATTTATATAAAAACTGTTTGATTCTGTTGAAGCTTTGTCTAGTTGATCGTATTAACTGTATTCACCCCCCCCCCTCTATAGTTGATTAATGGCCTAACAATTGGTATCAGAGCTTGCTGTTAACATACAAACAGTTTAAGATCTGAAGATTGATCAACCATGTCAGATAAAGGAGAAGAAGAAACACAGAATCTGGATCCGAAGCCACAACCCCCAGCCACATCACAAATAAGCAGCAACATGAGTAGGTATGAAGCAACCAAGGTGCCCATCCTGAAAGTGCATGAATATCCAATCTGGAAAGTCAGGATGGCCATGTGTTTGGAATCCACGGATCCTGAATACTTAAGCAGGATCTATGATGGTCCTCATAAACCAATCAAGGTAGTTGTTTCGGTTGCAGGAGAACCAGAGAATATGATAGACAAAGATAGGAAGGACTACACTCCTGAAGATATCTCGTCAATCATGAAGGATGTTAAGGTTGAGTGAAGACTCATCAATGGCTAGCTCTTTTTGATCAATGATTGTCATGATGTATTGATTAGTGGCTATTCTGTTGTTCAACTACTATTTCCACATGTCTTGGATTAACAGTTGATAGCCTAACTTTTCTGTACATATCATAACCAATAGCTTGACAGTCATTTTTCTCATCCTTTAAATTGAGAACATCTTAAAGAATATGATCTATCAATTCTTGAGTCTTCTTGTAATCAGGTGCATCATGGATTGATTCCATTTTAATTCTCTTTTTAACTGTTAGATGGTAGATATTGTAGACTCTTCTTGATGAGCAAGTAACTGAAGTTTCTCCTACTGCGTCAACTTCAATATTGACAAGAATCACTCCTTGATTTAAAATAAAGTATTAGCAACCAAATTCATGAGGAAACCTTCAGATTGATTTTTTCAGATACTTGATTGACCAAAGACATTCTGTGTTAAGCCTATGAAGCAAATGGCATCATTCCAGAGATATGGGATTATCTTTAATTCTCCAAGTGTTGCTCTTCGTACGTCTCTGAGTAATTTCTTGTTCCTTTCAATTACTCCATTCTCTTGTGAAGTCTTTGAAATAGAAAACACACGAGTTATTCCCTCCCTTTCATAGAATTCCATAATGTCACATATGTTAACTTCATTGCCGATATCTTCAAGAGCTTTGAGAATATCCAGGTAAGCATTGAGATAACATAAGTGATCACAGAGTGGAATTTCTTCATGTGCAAGACATGAGATCATCCTTGAGGATTCACATGTAAGAATTGTAGATTATTGTTAAATAATGACTCTGTCTTCTTCCTGTGTACGATCTTCTTCTTCTTATTAGATTGATAAGTATCAATGAGACCTTTCAATTGAGACAACTACTTGTGTTCTAGCCATTCTTCATCCTTATTTGTCTTGTTGAGTAGACAAACCATTGATTCAGCATCGTTTGAGGTGAGATTATCTACATACACATTTCATTTTCCCTTTCCAGATAAAAGAACCTTGTTATCATTCTGGTTAATGAAAACACAAGCTTTTTTTTCAAAAATGACTTTAGAGTCATTATCACATAGTTGGCTGACACTTAGCAGATTATGCTTGAGTCCCTCAACCAGTGCTACGTCATCAATGATGACATTTCCAAGTGAGATTTGACTGTTTTATTACACTTTCTTTTATCTGACTTCTCCCTGAGGATATCTTTGAATTGTCATCCATGATTATGACATGCAGTTCTAGAACTTCTTTGTCTAAGATTACAATCTGGGCTTCTACCTCCTTCTTAACCATGGTTGCTTTGATGGTTTCAAGATTTTTAAACCTTCTGTATGTTGAAGGCTTGCTCTGGAACCAATTATTATTCACTAGCAATCAACTTAGGTTAATTAACAGAAGGGGGGTTGAATACAAATTAAAATTTTCAAGTTAATTTGTGCATGGGAAAGGAAATATGAACACAGATGTTTATAATTTCAGGTGGGTTATTTTTTGACCTGCCACCTGGGTTTATTTTTGAAGAAATAGTTTGTTTTAATTATAAGTGTAATCTTACAGCTATCGTTTTCATTGTTTCACTCAGAGGAGAATATCTCTCTAAAACTCTGTGAAAATGAAAAACCTATTTCTTAAGTAAAATACTGCTACTACTTAGTTTATATATCATCAAGTTATAAACTTGCTAAACAAAACATATTGTAGTCTTCGAGCTCTAGCAAGGTTGCTTCTTCATTCTCTTTCCCGTGATGCTTGACAAATGAGAATATATTTTATCATGATATATAGCCTTGAATATATCTCCAATCTACCATGCATGGAAATGGAATGTTTCTTCTTCTTCAGAATTCAAGATCACATGCAAGTTTATCTTGACTACTCATCTTCTTTTATTGAGAATACCATCAGTCCTAGGTTTTAATCAATGTCACGTCACTATCAGTAGCTATAGATATTTATAGTTGTTGATAGCCATACGAGCAAGAACTTCATAGCCATTGAAGGTCTTAGTTGTTGATGCCCTGTCTTCACTAGCAGTTGATGAATCACTTCACTTAATTTGAATTACATGCCACTGAATATTTACACTTAGCCATCCTATTGTAAATTATCCATTGAGTCAATATGACTTCTGAATGAATAATTGCATCATTATATGTTTATTTTCTTTCTCACAGAAGATGTTACAATGACCACATCATTTAATATGTTATTCCTCCAATGACTATCCCTTAAGGCAACTAGCAATTGGAGGTTAAATTTTGTCTTAACATAATTGTGAAAATGTGAATTTGTTTATTATCATGATTTAGGCTTGATTCCTAACAGAAACTCCTCCCAACACTTCGAGAGCTTCTCAATCATAGGCGCAACTCAAAACTTTTCAGGTAGGACTATTCCAAAATCTTTCAAAGCATAAACCAACATCTTGAACTCATGCACCTTCTCAGTCATATGGATTTACCACCCACGAGCTTGAAATTAAGAAATCTATATTGTGCGTTTGGTCCAGCTTCTCCCATACACTTTTAGCACTATAGTCATTTAATAAATAAATATCGAACAAGTTGTTCCCTAAAGCTGCCAAAAAGAATGTCCTAACCACCCCATCTTTTTCAGACCACAAAGTGAAACATTTAACAGTTTAGCCTTTTCTTGGTCCACATCAGGAGGACCATACTACACTGTCGGCCATAAATCCTTTAATATTAATCAAAACTTCTTCTTTTTCTGCCATCGAAAAAAGAGTACCCTCGCTGAATTTATCAGGCATACCCGATAAATCAATAGTTTAAGAAAAATGGTATGTAACCCAATTAATGGTGGACACAGAAACCCTAGTATGAACAACCTTATGAATATCAGTCCAGTCAACCATTTTGCTAATTAACAAATATAATAATAAATATCTTCAAAATGGTTGGGCATAATTAATATCATGCAACAACAATGGGACACTAATATATAAATTAACAATAACCGGCAAATTAATCAATAACAAATAAATATAAAGGTCGAAACAAGATATAACCAACGACTAAATTGGAATGAGAAAATATGATCACTTAGCTGTATAGTTGCTGTAATGAAATCAGAGAATCGGTTAATTCGCCAATCCCTCGAGAATTCTCGAAGAGATTATTCGCACACTATACTATGATAAATTGCAACAATATCACTTTTAGGATAAAGAAGCCCGGAGACAATCCGTTCACAAATATGATAAAGCTAAAAATTGATCTAACACCTCAATTTGCGAATAAATCAATTGTATCATATATGTGGGAGAGAGTGTGGGAGAGAGTCTGGAAAATGATATTCCATGATTTCTTTTCTTTTTTCCCAAACGGTCTCGATCTTTTTTGATATATCACACTAAATAACATATTTATATCTGATATATTAAATATTCCATAAAATTTTGGTTATTATTATAGAATAATAGTAATTCTCACTTAAATATTAATATATAATATATTATATAATAGGCTAAATTTTATATGACAACGTGCATAATTTTAGTTATTAGCTTGAGCCATGACACTAACAAAGAGTTCTCATTTTTAACTCAAAAACTCTAAATCTACTCCGGGTCTGAGCATGTCGAGAATTTACCATCACTTTGTTGAGCAAGATTGAAGCTGTATGTATAACTCAATAATACTGGTTTGGATAACTCAATATAGGATAAGGACTTTGAAATAATTTATGTTCCACTAGGATCAGTACAGATTATTTAATTGGGTATATGTACAAAAGATTTTGTTAGCTACAGTGAATAAGACGTCAACAGTGATCCGTATGAAGTTCATTAATATAATCAGGCATCGGAGGAATAAGGTTGGAGTCATTTGAAGCAGTTATCAGAATCAGTCTAAAGACCTCAAGGATTCCTAGTCAAGTTGATTATATTTGGTAGAAGACTTAACAGTGGTTTGTACAGGTATAATACGAAGGCCTGAGAGCGGAACTACTCGTCTGTGAACCAGACCCGTGCACGAGACTTCAGTGATCCGTGAAAGGAAACAGAGTAATTTTTTTAGGAACACTGTTATATGCTTTTTTTACTCGCGGACACTGGAAATATATTAAGGTACAAAATCCTAGAGATTAGAAGGCCTGAAGATACAGAGTGAGATTAAGAGTCACTACCCCTTTATTATAATGTTTCCATTGCACATGTGAGATTCACACACACAAGGAAGGAAACCCCGATCGTAAGCGTAACTCCGTTAAAACCAACGAATCTTAACATTAAGTTTCTGCAGAAAGTACCAAAGTTTTAAACTGTAGTTTCTTCAAAAATAACCCTTTATTATGATAGTCAATGTTATAAGGATCGTTTAGGCGCTTGAATCACTTGATTCCGATTTACGGATCAAACGTTATGGTCGTTTTAGTAAAACTGATTTACATGACAAAAACTGCTACAAATCACGAACTTTGAAAATATAAAGGATCGACTTAAAAGTGTTCATAAATCATGAAATTTTTACAGAGAGTAACATATTGAGTTTCCTAACTTCCATAAATCTTTCAAGTTAGAATAATGATTTCTCAATTTTATAAAAATATTAGATCCGAGACCGCGCGAGTAGAAACCGTAAGAATCCATAAGCGGAGCCAACAGCGATAATGAGAATGAACCTAAGATACTTAGAAAAATGAAGCGACCATGATGTGAATAAGGACTTCAAGGAATAATAAGGGTAGTATAAGTTGAGAGGGTGCATAATAATTAGCGCATGAGTGCGAGTCACCGTAAATTAGAACGGGACCTAACGAGATGAATTGTGTTTATGGCTATAGATTTCCGAGCGGAACCTAGAGCATCCTCCACCTCGAGATACCCCGGCAAGTTTCAAAACCCAACTCCATTTTTACTGTTGTGTTGTGAAAGTATTGTTTTACTATCATCGCTTAAATACCATGTTTTCCATGATACGTAGTTGTTGAATTTTCGCATAATATAGTGATGTTGTACGATAAGTATATATCGTGAAATGTTATTTCGCTTTAAGGCGTGACGTATTATATAAGACCGAGAGTCGGTCAGGATTTAAGATAAAACCCGGAAATCATTCCGGAGATATTATAGGATGGGTATAAGTCCATAATTGTACATTTTAAAGGGACTCATCGTCCATTTACGAAACATTAAAACACCTTGAACTTTTAAAACGATTTCCCAACGAGCATATTCCCTCAACTATATTTTATTGATTCGGATAATAAATATTATATACGTATTCCTTTATTATAGGAGTAGTATACTTCAACATTTATTTATTCAAACCCGATTAATCATTATAGGTTATTAATTATGTAAACACAAACTAGTTGAGTAATATTATTTAAAAATATCTTTTAGAGAGTAAACTCATTCGAGGTATGATTATATCAATTATCATTTAATTAATTATAGACTATTATTTTATGAATTATTATTTATTAAAGGATTGTTATTGATTTAAAGATCGTAGATCTTGATATAAAACATACTTTCTGATTTGGAAATATTATTCGAATAATTTCAGATCGTCGGTGAATATTATCCCGAATTATTATTATATTGAATATAGTTTTGAGAAGAAACTTTTCCCCTTATTAATTATCTGTTGACAACGGTCAACTCACATCCTTAATACTTCCTCCGAAATTCTCGGAAGTACGTATATACATATATATACACTTATATTTTAAAGAGATAAACTATTTCTATCAACAAGCAAAATGCTTGGGGAACTTCGATGTGGTTCGAGTTCTCGAGATTGATAGAATTCTTTTAAAGGACAAGGGAGGGGTAGATTCTGGTACTATGTATGCTAGATGGGCTACCAAAGGTACCGCAGGTGAAGGTACTCAGTGTACTCAGGAACTTGTGAAGTATGTACATACCCAAAAATGGGACACGTAGCCCGAATGCGGCCAGGGTGATACCCGAGAGATGACGATTTCGTCCTTTTACTAGTAAAGAAGGTTACTTCCGTAGTACGACTGATCATCGTATGCGGTGGCTCCAGCGAATGTCCAAATTCTTCTAATTGGAATTGAGATGCAATACCGTAACCCAAGCCTAGGTGCTGGGATTACTACTAAGGTATTCGCAGGTTATAAAAACCCCTTAAAGTATTGTTTTCGTAAGAAGGTGCGTGACACCAACGAAAAACTATTTTCGAAAAAAACATATATATAATATATGATGTTATCATACAGTCATTTTCATATTGTACATTATTATGCTGAGCATTATAGCTCACTCTTTCTTTCTTTTAAATGACGCAACACAACAGATAACCAGTATGCTGGTGTGGGACTTAGTCGCTTGCAGTCATGGGGAGGATCCCTGGCAGCTTTGTCTCAGGTGTGCTAGAGTATCAGATAGATATCAGATATCAGTCGTAATTATTGTAACTTCATGTAGAGGTTATAAATAATTGTTTGAGATCCTGTAAAGTACATTTGAGTGTAATAAAAGAAGATTACATTTTGTACGTCATTTCTAAGACTATAACTTGTGTGTGTAAGTATGAGATTGGGGTCTGTTGGATTATTGAATCAATACCAGGTTACACAGGAGTAAAGGATGGCGTGACGACCCAGATTCCTGACCCCGGATTTGGGGGCGTTACAGAAATGGTATCAGAGCGTTAAGTTATAGTACTCAGAAACGAGAGTGTTAGGAGTCTGTCTAGATGCGAGATTTCGTAAGAGCTCATATAGAGTTCATCATTGGACTACCGGATGTAGCCTCAATGTGTAGGTTAGGATAAGTGTATATTTGAGGTATTAAAGTATGACTAATGAGACCATTGGAGATTATCAGAATGATGAGGAGAAAAATTAGAATCATATTTGATTTGGCAAGGATGTGGATGTAGAACTTGGAGCTAAATCTCCAGAGCATTTGGGGTAAAGACGATATTACCAACACCATATGTAAATTTTGATAAACACGAGCCTTGATACTCGTAGTTCTTTATAGGTTGTGTAACGACTGGGAAATTTACGTTTATATTATATCATAATTGTAATAAAATATGTGTATTACTATGACATTTATGTGTGATTATCTGATAAACCCTAACTGTTATGTGTTACGTGTATTGTGTGTCATTTCCGTATTTTTTAAGGTATTTTTCAGATATTTTATTATGCATTCATCGTTTTCATTTCAAACATTTTACGACCCAAATAATGAATTTAAAGCCAATATTTCAAATAAAATAATGGGCCTTATTTTTCATCAAATGGCTTTTACAATCGCATTATTCTGAACATCTAGATATTTTATAAATTTTCTCGTTTTGCGAAAAATGACTTTTCCGGGCCCTATTGGGTGTCAAAAACCCCACAAAAAACACATTTTTATTTTTATAAAATTATAGGACTTTCATTTATATTATTTCTTTGCATTTTTGCATTATTCAAAATTTTTGGGAATTTTTGGCATATATATTGCATATATAAAATATTTATAAACTAAATTTTAATACTCAAAAATTATAAAATTAGGGGCCTATTAATTTTAAAAAGTGTAGAATTAGGGCCTTAATTTAAATTAGGAGTATTAATTTTACTACTATAAATAGCCTAATTTTTATTTAATTATCATAATTAACAATTAAAAATCAGAAAATTCTCTAAAATCGGGTCGGGAAGAACAGGTTCGGGTCAGGAATTCAAGTCGTGATTTTGATCTGATTACAACACCAAAACAAGTGATTCGAGTATCCAAATTGAAGGTTTTGATATGTTCTTTCTGTTTCTTGCATCAATTTCACGTTTTATTGCATCGTTTTTGATTTTCGATTTCTAGGGTTTATGTTCGAATTAGGGCTTTTTGATTCCAGGGTTATTTTGATGTTTTGATGATTGAAATAGCTTGGTTATGTGATTTACAGTTGATTCATGGTGTTTAATTGATGAAACGATACCTAGATAGCAAAGTACGATTTCTAGGGTTTATGTCGAATTTTCAAAACACAACTCGATGATTTCTGTGAATATTTGATTCTTGTAATGATAGGGCTTTGATTGTATATGTTCTTAGCTTTAATTTGCACTATAGAACGTTAAGTTTGGTTTACAGAATCGAAAGATGGATTTTTGGCCGGAGTTCTTGATGGTTTTGATCGGAGAAATTGTTGCAGGGATGTTTCTGGTCGATTTTGGCCTGAAACAGATTGGGGAAGTAATTTGGGATGTTTTGGGATCAAAAACGGAACCAAACGATGCCCGTTTGGCCAGGAATTGGGACGCCCGAGTCCGGGAAACCCACCGGAATCTGGGGATTTTCCGGTGAGTTCATCCCCGACCCGGAAAATTCTTGGAGACCCGGTTGCAACCCGATTTGCAACCCGGGTTTGATCTGATTTTGTCAGAAATGGATTTCTCACATCTGTTTTTGGATTTTAATTTTAATTTTAATTTTTATTAATTTTAAAAATCATATTTATTTATTTTATAAATTGATTAATTAATTATTTAATTAATTGATTTATATTATAAATAATTCTGAAATATTTTCTAAAAATCAGATTTAATTATTTTCTGAATTATTTATTATTTATTAATTATTTAAAAATGATTAATTATTTTGATAATTAATCAAATAATTTTCAATAAATCATAATAAATTCATTTTAATTCCAAAAATTATAGAAAAATCATTTTTAATTCTAATTTTTCTTAAATAATGATTTAAAAATTATTTTTGAGTTTTAAAAATTAGTAATAATTATTTATAATGAATAATAAATGGAATTATCAGTATTTAATTGATAATAATTCAACCGTTAGTCCGATTTACGTGAAACGAAAGCCTGTTGACTCATAAAAATGAATTCTTTTCATTAAAAATATTATCAAAGATTAATTTCTTCTAAACATTAGTTGATTTTGTGACTTGTTTGATTATCAGTCGTAATGCGTGCCGAGACGAGTCTGAAAAATTCCGGAAAAATGGGAAACGAGTCAGATAACGATCAGTTGGGCGATGAGCGAGTCGATTTTGGTTCTAAAAATTATTTTAACTATAAAAATGATTATGTGCCTATGTGCTTATGTGTATTACGTGGTTAATTGAGTCTTACTTGCTTATATGTAATACACGAGTCGGTCATAAGCGCATGGGTAGATGTTAGGAACGGTTTGAAGTCAATTTAAGATGCAAATGAAGTACGACGTGACTTAACCAGTCTGTTTTGCCAACAGAAGCTAAGCCAGCCAGGCAAGTTGAGTCGGTAATAGTCCAAGGTGATAGACAGAAGTGATTCAATTACAGTGAGTCGCGCAGAAGGCAAGTTTTTTTCCCCTATTCTACTTTCAGAATAGTGATATTGATTCAAATGCTTATCACATTTGCATTCTCTTGATTATTGTTCTTGATCACTGATATACACTTGCTATTCCTTTGTTCATATTCCATTTCGATTCTTGATTTCTCCGTTTCCTTGAATTCTTGTTTCATATTCCATTGATAATTCATTGAGATTGATATATTCTGGTATTTGGGATATATCAAAGCATACCGATTGTTCCGGTTGCTAAGCGATGGACTGGATAATGATGATATGTTGGGATTGAGTGTGTCTTAATCCTGAGGACCGGGATGACTGGTGCCTCGACGTGGGCCGTAGTACCTGGGTACCCGACTGGATCTATATATTGAGATATGGATCTGCATTATATTCTGACTGATCAGCAGAATATAGATGCGAACTTGTGTCCAGTTTAGTTCATTTGTACTTGCCAGTAATGGCCTTCTTTCAATTCTCGTGAGGTTATATCTTTGCAGATATACCTGGGATGACGAATTCATTTAAAATGCTTTAACACTGTTTATATTTTGTGGACTTGTTGAGCAATTTTTGGCTCACCCCTTTTGTTGTTATTCACCTTATTGTTTTCAGTTAAGAAGGAATATGAAACCAATCAAGACTCGAGTTGTAAAGAAGCGGGTCAAGCCTCGGGATCCTCTCATACCCAAGGTGTTGATCCCAATCCAGGAAGAAAGCTTTGAGTTGCCCGAGCAGGTGGAGTGTTGATAGATAGTGTGTGTGTTTGAATAAAAGTTGAACTTAGTTTAAAATTAATTAGACAATGGTTTGTAATAAAGAGAGTTTGTGAGATTTTGAATGTTGGTTTGTAATAAAAGTAGTTAGTGGTTCTTGTTTTCATACTTCAACCTAAAAAGATCCCGGTTAGTGTTAAAGGGGTTTAATTTCATTTTTTTATTAATTGTTAATCAGATTGTACAGGTTTGGTGATTAGCTAGTAACCCCCAGACTTATACCCCGGGTCTGGAGGGCGTTACAGGTTGCCCGTGAAGGGGCATCACAGGTTGCCCGTGAAGGGGCATCACATGTGAGGATCATGAAGTCTAATTATTAATATACAGTTGAGGTTATTGACCCAGACTAGTTGAAGGTATCATTTTACCAATGAGAAGGTGAATACCGTATTAATAACGAATTCAGCAGAAATAGTGTCTAATATACCCTTAAGGATTTTTATTTCCATTAAGGAAGACTTGAATATGATATACAAATGTCATCGTAAGACAACTACACTACATGATATTATTAGTACGCTTAACATGAAGAGTTATGATGGTTTAGCTCAGAGATCGAGAGCATCGAGAATTGATGGCATGACTACAATTTGATGGCATAAGATTACAATGAGCGATAGTTCGATCTTAGAACCTCTTAAAAAGGATAGACCAGTGAGTCAAATGCGGAATTCTTCGGTAGATATGATGTCAGAGGCTACGTATATATACACGTAGACCTCTAATATATTTGGTAACGTATGTTCAATTACACACACATGCCACTGAACTTATGGACTGCATTGAGATCCCTAAGAGGTCTCTTTGATCTGTTCCCAGGGGGAACTGGCCACTTATAGTTAGTAACGGATGCGTGTAGCAGGCAACTATCGGCTTAACGGATGTTTTGGAATAAATTGAGTAAGGTCTTCGAGGTAAAACACCTGAATGACAGATATACGTGTGAAAGTCAAGTTATTAAACGATTTTAAAATGATTGAAAGAGAAACAATTAAAACATGGAATTACAAAGATGAAGAGGTGGTATCATCCTCATGAGGATAATAAAGAGAGTTAGGATAATCAGTGAAATATTTTGGCACCTACTCACTGTCCCGTTACTCCCTCCAAATTGGTCATCATTCGTATTGCCTTGATAAGTTATGTCAAGACAATCCTTTTCGTTCCCTACTTTGAACTTCTGATGTGACCATCGTGAATAGTCTTTCTCCGCGTCAGGACTTGTTCAATTCTTTTTATTAATCCATGAACTTTCATTCATAGATTATGATCTTCTTGTTCAACTCAGAGATATTTATACTTTATTTCAATTATTCAAGAGAATTTTTTATATATAAATTTTCCCTCAATTCATCGATGAATATTCATAATGAGTATCTTCATTAGATTCTTCTTTCATACTTACTCTTCTCAGTCGAGATTGTAAATATCTAACAAATTGTTAAAAATATGGATGATCTAATATCCATATTCCTCAGGAATCCTTTTCCTCTAGTCGGGATGAAATTTTATATTGAACTTTGAAATCATAGTAAGGGTATCAATTTGATATTGGTATTCTGATTTAATTCTATTCTGATAAAGTATGTGAACTAGGGCACCTATGAGTGTACCCTTTATTTGGAAAGAAATATTTGATAAGAGGCTATCGATTGTTTCGATGCCAAGACCGCTCGATTCAGAGTTATAATTGTCTTTTTCGGCCCAAATTTAAAAACTCTTTATTTCAAAATCGTCATCCAGGTAGCCACAATTTCTTTAGTGGTTACGATGTTAAAATTTTACAAACAAACTAAAATATGGCTAGTTGCATATATTCTCATGAATGACTAGTTAATTGTCCTAACTAGTCAAAATTTTAATTAATACTACAAAAGCCTAGCTAATCGTCCTAGCTAGTTGATATGGGCCAAACCAATTGTGTTGTCCATTTTCTTAGCCGATTGATAATATTGTTTGATATGGACTAGTTATTATTTTGCTAGTTCCACTTCTAATAAAATTTTTATTATTCCATAGTGCATTATATATGCCAGATTTAATTGTTGATGAAATTTTCAAAGAATGATTTACTTGAGACCTAACTAGGTCGCCCACTCAAACGAGAATTCATATTCAGTTTTATGAAATATTTTGTTCATGAAATATTTTATTTTTTCGTTGTATAACGAATATCCAATTAAAATTACAAAGTGATTGAAGAATAATATACTTCCTTATTTATTAATCATTGAATCAAATTCCTTCTTTCAAAATAGCACCTCTTTGAGACCTCAATGGTTAACCTTTGGTTGAGGATGTTATTCGATATTTCTTTCATTTTTCAGGAAGAAAAGTATTCCTTCAATGTAAAAATCTTACAAGTATCATTCGTATGATGTTATTATTCAGCAAACATTGCTTTCAATGGATATTCTCCATAATATCACAATATAGAATTCTAAGGACATGGAAGGATAATCCTTGTTATATTCTTCCTTCCAAGTTATAAATCTTCTGAGTATTGCGACTCTTTTATTCAGAGCTCATTATTTATTCAGATGTTAGATTTTGAAACCTTGTTAAGACTGTCTAAATTTCATCGATATCGTGAAAATCTTTTTCCAAGGCTGATTGCCTTCCCAATAAAGAGAGGTATAGTTGAGAACCGATTATTGTAATATGAGACTGAAAGCCCAGTGCTATGATGGTGCAATCGGAGTATCGTGAGGGGTAAGTTGTTTTTAAAAAAAAGAACACCATATTTATTTATTATCATAAGTATCTATAATATGGTTATAGAAGAATGAATATAGGGATACAATGTGATTAGTGAGGTACACTTCTATAAAACATTATCGGGTTAGGTGCTAATAAATTCGGGAAAGACCAAGCATGTATGAATTTGAGGAATAAGATTTTCAAAAGGTAAAGGTAAGGTTAGTAGCAATCCCGTGCTAGAAATACTCGACGATAAAAATAGGATGTTGCGTGAAGTCTAATGATATGTCTACGCAGCTTAAGGACCGTGACATAAGGCTTTTTAATAATAATCTAGAATAATTGCGATAAGGTTCGGGCTGAAAGGGATAAGGAGTTTATTTATGAGGAAATTTGGAAATTTTTTTTTACTGAACACGAGATAGAGGATATAGTCAAAATGATCAAAGGCCATGATTGAGGAATTTATTATCATCAAGGAAAGACCAATGTGGTGGCCGATACTTTAAGTAGGAAAAGATAAATGGAGGATGACAAATCTCAGAATAACTAATGAGAAGGATCGCATAAAAAGAACGCTTTATTACTTAACAAGAAGACTTAAAAATGCCTAAAAACGTAAACGGATATTAGTCATGACAGAATATGAATGAGGATGTCATCGAGTAGGTAAGTAAGTATTCGACATAGTTGGAAAATGAAAACGGTAAGGAAAAGGGTTAAAATTTTGGCGATTTCAACTTGTAGATGACCCAAATAGGGTTAGGAGTTAATTATAATAAATTTTGAAGAAGGATTATTAAGAACCAAGTTAGCCATCGTGCTATTTGAGGATTTTGAGTGATAGATTAAAAAAAGACTGCTTACTTTATTATGCAAACAATAGATGTCCACTTTACAAAATTGATATGAACGCGGAGGAGATAATTAGGACAGAGAGACCCCGTGACGACTGCGCCGCACAAGGACCCAAGATTTAATTTTCACAACGGGACTATTTCCCAAGATATTTTGTGAAAAAGAACGGACAAAGGAATACCTTAGGGTTCTCAAATCGATAAGTAGAACGAGAGGACTATCCTGATCATTGAAGATACGTCTAGCGGCTTACCTTTTATTTGGAAAAGTTTGGAGAATCATCTATTGTAGACAGATAATTCATGTAGATGTACTTACCACACTAGCATACGGAAAGTAGTCATCGATATCCCTTACGAAGGGCAACGTGAAAGAATGAAGGATGTCATTGTCAGAACTTATAGAAGGCAAAGAAGATCGTACATGCCCTATAAAGACCACTAGTAGCAGGTACCAATAAACGTGAATACGTCTAAGGCGCTAGCGAGAATAACGAGTACGACCCAGAAAGTGTCGTAGTACTGTAGATATTATACAGGGAATGATTAAAAAAGTCCAACCAATGACAGAAGCTGAACGTTGCACGATCCTAAAATGTGTCAGTAGATTGCGTATGAAATGGTGCTTCCTTCAAGATGGCAACAGGACGATGACGTGCTTTATGTTACTACGGGAAGAAATGTTAAATCTGGCGCTAAGCGTGTAGCAGGTGACGAGCGTGTAGGAATGCGACAAGAACTTCTTACATAGAATAATCGACAGAGATGATTCGCCCAAAATGGGAAAATGTTAAGGAATGAAACCCTAGCACTAGTAGGAGCGATGTAGGGGGAAACGAATAAGTTGAAGGATGATTCCAAACACTAGAAGATACACTAATCGTCCATGTTATCAATTTTTAAGGGGAATGAAGTGGCCAGTTGACGTTAATCGAATTATCGACAATAATGAGTTATCATGCGTGCATTGGAACGGCTACAAAGTTCGTACAGAAGAAAGAATCGTTCTCTATTAGGTTGGGAAGAAATTGGTAAACGGGGGATATTGTACCATAGTTGAGTCAACAGACCAAAGAAATTCCTAGAACTTATCAGAACCCGGCTAGTGGCAGCCCAGGATGAACAATAGAGATATGCGGACCAGAACTATAAAGACAGAAAGTATGAAGTAGCAGACCAAGTATTGTTGATAGTACCTCCTGAGGAGGGAGTGATGAGATTCGAAAGGGAAAGGAATGTTGAACCCAAGATTTATTGGACCAATTAAGGAATTAAAGGACTAAGAAAGTTGACTTATAAATTAGCACCATCGTCGAACGATCACCAAGTTATAACGAGAACCACGAATCGAGGTTAGGAAATTTAACCGTCAGAACTAAACTTATGATTGAAAATGAGCAAATAAACTCGTAGCCAGACTTAGCGTATATCGAGTAACGTGTGGAGGTCATAAGACTACAAGGACGAGTACCCGGAAATATATTGGATGGATGAGTGGAAATTTTATGAAGAGATCAAATACTGCAAGGTCAACGCGAGAACTCGAGGTTGTCATACGAGAAGCATATCCCTACCTGTTTCTGAACTGATTCCGGGACGGAATCCTTTTAGGGGGGAAGACTGTAAGAACCCAAACTTTTGACATCGGTAAAAGACCTTTATGAATGGTAATATAATAACTTGAATTTTTGAGATCTTGTAAAATGTTTAATGAATAGTAACCCTGACGGGCGGGAAAAACTTTTAAGCCCACACTATGTAGTGCACGAGAAAATGAGTTTCAGAGTTGATATTACGATTATACGTACTAAATGAGTGTATGTAAACGCTATTAGTTTTCGAAGAAACTGAACTTCGAAAAACGACCGTATTTACGACTCATCGAGGATTATGGGAATCACAGTATAATTACGAGATTAAAACCCTACGGATTTATATTCAAGTGTGATAATTAAAAATATAAGGAATAAATACGAAAGGAACTACGTCGTGAACCATTTACGAATAAGTATTACGAAAACGTTTAAGCGATCGAGCGAACGCGTAAACGATTAAATAAATGTAACGCACTAACTAAACCATGGTAAGAGAGTAACCATGGTTAATTTATCAAATAGTAAGCTAACCATAGGATTATTAAGCAAGCTATCCAAATAATGTGCTAAGGAAGCTCACATAAGTAGTTTCTAGGAAGCTACCAAAGATTTGTCCCTAAGATTTGCAACAAGAATAAACCTAGGATTCAACTAGGAGAATAAAAATCAAGTGGAAGATCTTCCACCCCATTTCCAAGAAGCAACCTAGAAATCTTCCAAGAGAAGCAACCAAGTGCTATAAATACCCCCCACCCCCATTTTTTTCTTCCATTCGGCCCCAAGGAAGAAAAGAAGGAATTCAAATTCCAAACTCCATACTCTAGTTCTTTTAAAATCACTCAATTAATTCTCAAGCCTCCTAGCAATTAAACTAAGGTAAGAAAATTCTTTCATCTCTTTTTATCAAGGTTTGATGGGTGAAATAAATTCAAGAAACTCACTAGTGAATAGTATGAATAGTAACCTCTCCTTGGTTTCTTGATTTCAATGGTGGTTCTAGGCTCCAAAAATCGTACCAAGCACTTCCAAGCCTCCTCCATACTCAAGAACACATCTCAAGCTTCCAAGAAAGGTAAAAATATTTGGCCCAACTTTATTTAAGATTCATTTTTAAGATCCATTTAGTACGTGGTAGAAAACTTAGTTTAAGAAGTGGTATTGTTGAGATCTTGAAGTTTAAAGTTGAGTAGATTTAAGGTTGATTGTTGTTGCCTTAATAATATAATGTTCTTGAGTGGATTTTGTATAATGATGATGAAATAATGATTGTTGATGGTTGTGTTAAGAGTTAGGGCGTAAACGAAACCCCGATCGTAAGCGTAACTCCGTTAAAACCAACGAATCTTAACATTAAGTTTCTGCAGAAAGTCCCAAAGTTGTAAACTGTAGTTTCTTCAAAAATAACCCTTTATTATGATAGTCAATGTTATAAGGATCGTTTAGGCGCTTGAATCGCTTGATTCAGATTTACGGATCAAAAGTTATGGTCGTTTTAGTAAAACTGATTTACACGACAAAAACTCCTACAAATCACGAACTTTGAAAATATAAAGGATCGACTTAAAAGTGTTCA
Source organism: Apium graveolens (assembly GCF_009905375.1). Taxonomy (NCBI): domain Eukaryota; kingdom Viridiplantae; phylum Streptophyta; class Magnoliopsida; order Apiales; family Apiaceae; genus Apium; species Apium graveolens. The sequence continues at coordinate 176,497,132 of NC_133651.1, forward strand.
TAAATCATGAAATTTTTACAGAGAGTAACATATTGAGTTTCCTAACTTCCATAAATCTTTCAAGTTATAATAATGATTTGTCAATTTTATAAAAATATTAGAGTCGAGACCGCGCGAGTAGAAACCGTAAGAATCCATAATGAGAATGAACCTAAGATACTTAGAAAAAAGAAGCGACCATGATGTGAATAAGGAGTTAAAGGAATAATAAGGGTAGTATAATTTGAGAGGGTGCATAACAATTAGCGCATGATTGCGAGTCGCCGTAAATTAGAACGGGACCTAACGAGATGAATTGTGTTTATGGCTATAGATTTTCGATCGGAACCTAGAGCATCCTCCACCTCGAGATACCCAGGCAAGTTTAAAAACCCAACTCCATTTTTACTGTTGTGTTGTGAAAGTATTGTTTTACTATCATCGCTTAAATACCAAGTTTGCCATGATACGTAGTAGTTGAATTTTCGCATAATATAGCGATGTTGTACGATAAGTATATATCGTGAAATGTTATTTCGCTTTAAGGCGTGACGTATTATATAAGACCGAGAGTCGGTCGGGATTTAAGATAAAACCCGGAAATCATTCCGGAGATATTATAGGACGGGTATAAGTGTTGGGAACCACGGACTTAGGGTGTTACTACGTTTTATGATAAAGATTACGAAAAGAGGATTACCTTGTTAATGGTTGATTCCACGCTCTTCTATTGTATTCCCAAATTCCCTTGAGCAAAGTGTGGCCTCCGTCTTCTCAAGTTATCCTCTCTTCTTGCTCCTTGGTGGCTACAATATGTTTTCACACAATCCCAAGCAAGAAGAGAATAAGAATATATATAGGCTACAATAGGGACCATGGATAATTAGGTTGGGCCTTCTAATTACATCTTGAGCCTAGCCCAATGTAATTAAATATTAATTCAATCCACTAAAGAATTAATATTTGCACTACCTTTCCTAATACCGTAATTTAATTAATTCGGTTCCAATATTATTTGTTTATTAAATTCCCCATGTTTAAAATATCATATGTCCATTAATTAAATAAATTACTGATAATTTATTTAATTAATATCTTTTATCCTTGATCATCCATTCAACCTTTATTTAATTATGCCAGAATAAATTCCACCTGCAGGGTTTCATATAATTAAATCTTTTTGAGCTTTCAAGGGGACATCATTAACCCGAATATGATCAGGACATGGATTCCTTCAATAAATAATATCCACCATGTATATAATTCCATCACCCAAAATATAATGATATAATTCAAAAGAATTATTTCATATATAAATCAAAGCATGTAAATAATATACATGTGTCAATTACTATTTCCGGATTAAGAACCTAAGCATTAATAATAACATAGAATCTTAGTTCTCCTTCTTAATCAGTATTAAGGGAACAATTCTAAATATGATCCTGTTCAATATACACAAAGTATACTAGTATTATTTATTAGTCAATATAAACTAATCTAAATAATACTACAGCCATACCAGTGGATTGTCCAACACCACATGTGCTGTGAACCTTATTATATTATATAACCGTATTTAACAATCTAATATTCTGTATCCCATTTCATACTAGATTGTTCACAATATATAATATTAGACAACATGTAAACATTCAAATGATTCTCAAATAAACTGGCCAGAAATAAATGTACATACTTCAAATAAATAATTTCAGTATACACTAACAATCTCCCACTTATACTCAAAATATTCTATGTGTACATCAGTGTTTATTTAATCCACTATTACATAAAAATCTATGTGCCCATCCATCTGACTCCTATCGCTTCCACATGTTTGTCAAAAACCTTGGTTGGCAAGCTCTTTGTGAAAGGATCTGCTCGGTTGTCTTCTGATGATATGTGAGCCACAACTATATCCCCTCGCTTTACGATTCCTCGTATGAGATGATACTTACGATCAATATGTTTAGCTGCTTTGTGGTCTCGCGGTTCCTTTGAATTTTCCACAGCACCAGTGTTATCACAATACAGCGTCAAGCTCCTAGGCAAATTAGGTGCCACATCTAAGTCCAAAAGGAAGTTCCTGAACCATACAGCCTCCTTGGCAGCCTCAGAGGCCGCCACGTACTCGACCTCCATGGTGGAGTCTGCAATGCATTTCTGGTTTACACTCCTCCATATAACGGCTCCACCTCCCAAAGTAAAAACATATCCCGAGGTTGATTTCCTCTTATCCCTATCTGATTGGAAATCTGAATCAGTATATCCCAAAGGAAATAGATCTGAGGCCTTGTAAATTAACATATACTCCTTAGTCCTTCTCAGGTACTTGAGTATAGTTTTTACTGCACTCCAATGTTCCTGACCGGGGTTCGACTGATATCTACTAACCATGCCTATAGCAAAGCAGATGTCAGGCCTCGTACATAACATAGCATACATTAAGCTTCCAAATGCTGAAGCATAAGGAACTGCTTTCATGCTCTCTATATCCTTAGGTGTCGAAGGACACTGCTTCTTAGATAGAGCAACTCCATGCTTAAAAGGTAGAAAACCTTTCTTGGAGTTCTGCATGTTAAAACGAGCTAATACTTCATCAATGTAGGGCTCTTGAGATAAAGCCAACATCCTTTTCTTGCGATCCCTTATAACTTTGATCCCAAAGATGTATGCCGCTTCACCTAAGTCCTTCATGTCAAATTGTTTGAACAACCATGCCTTTACTGATGACAACATCTCAACATTGTTTCCAATGAGTAAAATATCATCTATATATAGTACTAGAAAAACCACTGCATTACCTTCACTTCTCTTATACACGCACAATTCGCTTGGACTTTGATCAAATCCATATGACTGGACTGCCTGATCAAAATGAATATTCCAGTCTCTAGTAGCTTGTTTAAGTCCATAAATAGACCTTTTAAGCTTACATACCAGATGTTCTTGGCCTTCCTTAATGAATCCTTTTGGTTGCTGCATATAGATGGTTTCTTCAAGACTTTCATTAAGAAAAGCTGTCTTGACATCCATTTGCCAAATCTCATAATCGAGATGAGCTGCTATAGATAAAAGAATACGGATTGACTTAAGCATGACTACCGGTGAAAAGGTTTCCTCATAATCGATACCTTCTTTCTGAGTATACCCTTTCGCAATAAGTCTTGCTTTCCAGGCTTTCACCTTTTTATCTAATCCCCTCTTTTTCTTGTAGATCCACTTACATCCAATAGGTTTTATACCTTTGGGTGGTTCCACGAGCTCCCAGACCTGATTAGAATACATTGATTATATCTCAGATTCCATCGCCGTTTGCCAAAGATCTGCATCTTTGTCTTGTACTGCCTCTTCGTATGTACGGGGATCATCATCATGTTCACCAGGGACCAAGTCTGAAGACTCTCCCAAAAACATGAATCTATCAGGCTGTTGAACAACCCTCCCACTACGACGAGGCACTGGTGCGGTATTAGTGACAGGTTGTACATTATGTTGTGGTTGTTCTACTTGTACTACAGCTTCATGGGTATTATTTGTCCCTCCCACTAGTTCCTCTAAAATGACACTACTCATGGGTTTGTGATTCATTATATAGTCATCCTCCAATAATCTTGCATTGGTGCTAACAATGACATCCCGATTCTTCGGACTATAAAATAAATATCCTTTCGTTCCCATGGGGTAGCCTACAAACAACTTTACTTCTGTACGAGATTCTAACTTAGTCGCGTTCTTGTTTAGCACATGTGCTGACAACCCCATATTTGAATATGTCTTATACTCGGTTTATCCCCGGTCCACAATTCTAAGGGGGTTTTAGGAACCGACTTAGAAGGTACTAAGTTCAGAAGATAAGCTGCTGTCTCTAAGGCATGTCCCCAAAACGACTTGGGTAAATCCGAATAACTCATCATCGATCTAACACTCTCTAAAAGAGTCCGGTTCCTTCTCTCTGCTACACCGTTCTGTTGGGGTATGCCTGGTGCAGTTAACTGGGATTCTATCCCATTTTCTGATAAATATTCCCTAAATTCTCCAAGCAAGTAATCGCCACCATGATCTGATCGTAGTGACTTGATACTTTTATTAAGTCGCTTCTCCATTTTAGCTTTGTACTCTTTGAACTTATCAAAGCACTCAGACTTACGGCGCAACAAATAAACGTACCCATATCTAGAATAATCATCAATGAAAGTGATGAAATATTCATAACCACCTCTTGCTTGGATATTCATGGGTCCACATAAATCAGAGTGAACCAATTCTAATACTTGTTTGGCTCTATTCCCTTTTGCCTTGAAAGGCCTATGAGTCATTTTACCTTCCAAGCAGGATTCACAAACTGGAAATGGCTCCACTGCCAATGAGCTTAAAGGCCCGTCTACTACCAGTCTTTGAATCCTCCTCAAGTTAATATGACCTAATCTCAAGTGCCAAAGATATGTTTGGTTCAAACTAGAAGATTCCTTTCTTTTAGTAGAGTTAGAAGATGTGTTGTTCAATTCCCTAAATTGCAGTTGCAGTGCATGTTGACTAGGATTAATTATATACAAATTGTCTTGCAATGTACCAGAACATATAATTCATTTATTCATCATAATAGAAACATTACGATCCAAACAAACATTATAACCATCCAAAGCAAGTTTAGAAACCGAAATTAAATTCCTTCTAAAAGAAGGTACATAAAGACAATTGTTGAAAACCAAAATCCTATCAGAACCAAAAGATAAATGAATAACTTCTACTGCAACTACTGCTACTTTCGTAGCATCTCCCATGAACACGTATATCTCACCATCTCTAAGCATTCTGGATAGCCGGAACCCCTGCATAGAATTACAAACATGATCAGTGGCTCCTGTATCTACACACCAAGTGCTCGTAGATATAGCCGCTATAAATGTTTCAGTAACTAGAGAAAGAGACATACCAGTATTGTTTGTCTTCTTAGGAAGAGGACAATCCTGTTTCCAGTGACCTGACTGTTTGCATCTAAAGCACTTTCCCTTAGGCTTTTTCACACCACCCTGAACTCTCACTGCCTTCACAGCTTTCTGTGTCTGAGCCTTTTTCTTCTTCTTAATACATTTCGGCTTAGAGGAAGAACCTTTCTCAACCACATTCACTTGAACACTCTGCCGAAATAATCCTTCAGCTGCCTGAAGTTCTGTCAGCAGTTCCGCGAGACTATACTGCCTCTTGTTCATGTTGTAATTCAAGCGGAACTGCTCAAAACTCTTGGACAAGCTCATAAGGATAATGTCAATCTGGGTTTCCCCGTCAAGTTCAGCACCAAGGATCTCTATCTCATTCAGATGAGACATCATCTTGAGAACATGATCCCTTACAGGTGTGCCTTCAGCCATCTGAGTGTTCATTAAAGCCTTCATGGCTACTTGCCTAGCAGCACTATTCTGATCTCCAAAAAGTTCCTTGAGATTAAATAGAATATCCGAAGCAGTGGCCATAGACTGATGCTGATGCTGTAAAACACCCGACATTGCTGCCAGAATGTAACATCGCGACATTTCATCATCCTTAATCCACCATTTATAATACTCTTTCTCATCTTCAGGAGCATCAACAGCAGGCTGTTCAGGCTTGGGTTCATAAGTGCAAAACTTGTACTCCTCAGCAGTCAACACAATGTCCAAATTTCGTTTCCATTCAATATAGTTAGGTCCGGTAAGTTTGTTATCCTTAAGTATGGTGAATAGTGGATTAAAACCCATTTTATCCTGAGAATCATGCATAAAAACATCACATAAATAAGGATGCATTAATTATTAAGATCTATTGATTCCTCTAATAATTATTAAAATTTAATGCACTAACATATAAACACCATAAGCTTCTGGTACGCCACGATGTGTGACATGTATACCACCTAATTTTGTTTAAATGTTACTTCGGTCCTATTACTAAACAATATGCCACGTTGGGGTGGACTATATTATTTTTCATAGCTAAGTGTATACCATCATCAAATCTTAAATTATTTGAAATCTATGGAACTTGGTACGCCACGATGGGTGGCGTGTATACCTTCCAATATTCGTAATTTTGCCTTGAATAGAATACTTCAATTCAATATTCATCAATGGTTTGATTTCCAGGTAGTGGAGGAGTCACATCGGTCTCGCTTAAAACCCACAGCCTTACAAGTTTGATGAACTCGTTTTTGACAAAATCGCCCCAAATCAGAAATAAAGAAAATCCGTATTTTATTCCTTTTAAAATTAATTTAAGAAGTTTGTTCTAGTAATTTCTATAACATTCTAGACACCATAAATTACATGCCACGATGGGTGACGTATATATAATTTATATTCGTCTTTATGTTAAATTACCTACAACCAATAATGGAGACCATGGGATTTCATATTAATTCCCTCTCCCACTTAGAATTTTTTATTAAAATTGAGGAATTTTAAAATTAAATGGGGTCCTATGTCATTATAATTATTTCTAATCATGCATTCAAAATACACACATAATTTTAGAAACATATAACATTTAATCAAAGCAATAAATAAAATTTATGTCCACGTCATCCTAATTAAGTTAAACATGCAATTTTAAAGGAATTACACACATAATTAACGACACACATAATCAATAAATTAAAGCAATAATTAAAAATTTAATGGAAAAAATTAAAATAAATTTTCCACTATTATGGCCCTTGAAAAAAAATCCAGCTCTCAAAAAAAATCTGCCCCAAGCGCGCCCCGACGCCCCCAGCAGCCCCAGCATCCCCAGCAGCCCCAAAAGCCCCAGCTGCCGCAGCGGCCCCAGCAGCCCCAGCTGCCGCAGCGGCCGCAGCGCGCGCCTGTTACTTTTCTAGTGAGTTTTGTTTTGATTTTGTTCGATCCAAACACCAACAGCAACCCCTTGTAATCGCACAGCGGAACAAAAAACTACCGGAATTGATTTCCGATCGCACATAACTATTACAAAATACCCGGAACAATTACAAAAAAAATAGATCTAATACAAAACTAATTTTGTAAAATCTATTCTAACACGATCAGCCCTCGTGTAAATTACAACCACGATTAAACCACGTGGAAACCAAAACAGAAATTAACCACGATTAAACCACGTGGGATCCAAACACATAATTAAAATATACATGGCCATAATAGTGGATTAACAACCTACATCAAAACCAATACAAGCAAAACACTATATACACGCATATATAATTACGACATGGACATTATATCATAAAACGTAGAACCCATTACCAAGCTCTTGATACCAATTGTTGGGAACCACGGACTTAGGGTGTTACTACGTTTTACGATAAAGATTACGAAAAGAGGATTACCTTGTTAATGGTTGATTCCACGCTCTTCTATTGTATTCCAAAATTCCCTTGAGCGAAGTGTGGCCTCCGTCTTCTCAAGTTATCCTCTCTTCTTGCTCCTTGGTGGCTACAATATGTTTTCACACAATCCCAAGCAAGAAGAGAATAAGAATATATATAGGCTACAATAGGGACCATGGATAATTAGGTTGGGCCTTCTAATTACATCTTGAGCCTAGCCCAATGTAATTAAATATTAATTCAATCCACTAAAGAATTAATATTTGCACTACCTTTCCTAATACCGTAATTTAATTAATTCGGTTCCAATATTATTTGCTTATTAAATTCCCCATGTTTAAAATATCATATGTCCATTAATTAAATAAATTACTGATAATTTATTTAATTAATATCTTTTATCCTTGATCATCCACTCAACCTTTATTTAATTATGCCAGAATAAATTCCACCTGCAGGGTTTCACATAATTAAATCTTTTTGAGCTTTCAAGGGGACATTATTAACCCGAATATTATCAGGACATGGATTCATTCAATAAATAATATCCATCATGTATATAATTCCATCACCCAAAATATAATGATATAATTCAAACAAATTATTTCATATATAAATCAAAGCACGTAAATAATATACACGTGTCAATTACTATTTCCGGATTAAAAACCTAAGCATTAATAATAACATAGAATCTTAGTTCTCCTTCTTAATCAGTATTAAGGGAACAATTCTAAATATGATCCTGTTCAATATACACAAAGTATACTAGTATTATTTATTAGTCAATATAAACTAATCTAAATAATACTACAGCCATACCAGTGGATTGTCCAACACCACTTGTGCTGTGAACCTTATTATATTATATAACCGTATTTAACAATCTAATATTCTGTATCCCATTTGATACTAGATTGTTCACAATATATAATATTAGACAACATGTAAACATTCAAATAAATCTCAAATAAACTGGCCAGAAATAAATGTACATACTTCAAATAAATATTTTCAGTATACACTAACAATAAGTCCATAATTGTACGTTTTAAAGGGACTCATCATCCATTTACGAAACATTAAAACACCTCGAACTTTTAAAACGATTTCCCAACGAGCATATTCCCTCAACTATATTTTATTGATTCGGATAATAAATATTATATACGTATTCCTTTATTATAGGAGTAGTATACTTCAACGTTTATATATTCAAACCCGATTAATCATTATAGGTTATTAATTATGTAAACACAAACTAGTTGAGGAATATTATTTAAATAAATCTTTTAGAGAGTAAACTCATTCGAGGTATGATTAATATCAATTATTATTTAATTAATTATAGACTATTATTTTACTAATTATTATTTATTAAAGGATTGTTATTGATTTAAATATCATAGATCTTGATATAAAACATACTTTCTGATTTAGAAATATTATTCGAATAATTCCAGATCGTCGGTGAATATTATCCCGACTTATTATTATATTGAATATAGTTTCGAGAAGAAACTTTTCCCCTTATTAATTATCTGTTGACAACGGTCAACTCACATCCTTAGTACTTCCTCCGAAATTCTCGGAAGTACGTATATACATATATATACACTTAAAGTATTGTTTTCGTAAGAAGGTGCGTGACACCAACGAAAAACTATTTTCGAATAAAACATATATATAATATATGATGTTATCATACAGTCATTTTCATACTGTACATTATTATGCTGAGCATTATAGCTCACTCTTGCTTTCTTTTAAATGACACAACACAATAGATAACCAGTATGCCAGTGTGGGACTTAGTCGCTTGCAGTCATGGGGAGGATCCCTGGCAGCTTTGTCTCAGGTGTGCTAGAATATCAGATAGATATCAGATATCAGTCGTAATTATTGTAACTTCATGTAGAGGTTATAAATAATTGTTTGAGATCTTATAAAGTACATTTGAGTGTAATAAAAGAAGATTACATTTTGTACGTCATTTCTAAGACTATAACTTGTGTGTGTGAGTATGAGATTGGGGTCTGTTGGATTATTGAATCAATACCAGGTTACACAGGAGTAAAGGATGGCATGACGACCCAGATTCCTGACCCCGGATTTGGGGGCGTTACACCATTTCATAAGGGGACATGTGGAAGATGGTACAGTGGAATTGATCTTTGTTCCAACAGATCAGCAAGTAGCAGATATGTTCATAAAGCCTATCTGTGAAGCCACATTCACAAGGCTGGTGAATGAATTAGAATGATTTCAGGGCGGTTCTCAAACTCTGATAATTAAGTCTGCTGATATTTATTGAAGCATGGTATCCTATTACTTGTCAGTACTTGTTAGATACCGATTCTTATGCTAAATGCTTGATACCATGATAACATGCAAACTGTGTTAAATGATCTTATGTGAAAATTGCATGTTGAACTACTGATTTGCTTATAAACTCTGTTATTAGTTGAACTTATTTTGACTAATAGTTTATATCAGTAATTGATAAATCCCGATAATTGTGATTACCTACTGATAATGGTCAAACCATGATTGATTGTTATACTTCATTGATTATTTTGAATTTATTCAGAATAAGTTGATAACAGTATTAATCAGTGAGTGAGTGGAATATCTTTTAATTGATTAAATGGGTTAGCTACTGATGAAAGTATCCGTTGATACTTGAGTATTTACATTGGGAATAGGAATATGAAGAGAGAGATTACTTTTTGCTTGATACGCGTAAACGTGTATTGTAACACCCCCAAATCCGGGGTCGGGGATCCGGTTGTCACGAGTTCCATTTCCCTTAATAACACCCAATCTTAATAAACAATCAACTACTCTGTACTGTGACCCCACAATAAACACACACCACAAGTTATAGTCTCAGAGATGAATATCCAAAAAGTAACACGAGTCATTTTATTCCAAAATTATATGCCATTACACCTTAAAAGGGTTTCTGAATAGATTTACATTTCTTTGCCATTATTATAATTGATAAAGATACATAAGTCTGGTACATCAAAAGTTGAAAGCCTAGCCTATTGGTAGTTCCTACCTCAGCTACAGCGACATCAACGCCTATAGGAAACTGCGGAACGTTTCCTATCCGCTCGTGAATTGGGAGCTTGGTCCTGTTCATCTTTTCTATCTGTTGTTGTGTAATGAAAGAAGAAAGCAAGGGTGAGCAGCAAGCCCACCAAAATAATATGTATAATGATTAACAATATATGAGCCTTCTCATAGTACTCATGAAAGTCTTGGTCAAAAGAAATGGACCAAGTTTGATATCTTAATGCGATGAAGTCACAAAATATTCAGTATATATACATATATACTTTTCAAAATCTTGGATGTCCTCTTCCATGCATAATATACACAGAGTTCCAGTTTATAACTGTATAAAACTATCGTTGCAAGGTGATCTCATATATCTAATCTTGTCTCAACGTTTTTCTGAAAATCTTTGACATGCATAAGATAATCATTTGCTAGATATAAGTTTAAAAGATGAAGTTACAAGATACTCCAATATACTTATATCTTTTCCAAATACTACTTGAACTACCATCGTTCAAGTTATAATTAGTTTCAAAAGTTCATCACATAGATGAGACTACAAGACAAGATTTGAATAGATTCAATCTTTGAACATCATTGTAAATAATGAAGTTACGAGATACTTCATTAAGTCCCGATATATATACACCTATATATATGTACATTTCATACACTCCTTGAAAACCTCTGTTATGAAAATTATAAACAGAGTTGCAATATCCAATGAATTTGGAAAGGAGAAAACCTTGGCATAAACCTGATATCTTGCTGATCAGGAAAAGATACCAATAAGTAACCTTTTCTACTAGTAGATGGATCAATCCCCTACCGGTCATCACCCTGGCCACATATGGACCTTGTGCTGGACCGCCACCCGGCCTCTTACGCGTTGATGGACTGCCACCCAGCCACTTACACTTTGATAGACCGTACCCCGGCCTGTCGCTTATGCCGACTCATTTAGATGGACTTACTTCCCGAACTTTGGGCAAGTAATCAAATTGTTTTCTCAAAACAGCAACCACGTTGCGAATGTAAAATACACCACAGAGCCGGATCCCCCAGGTTTTGAGCGAGTATTTAAATCCCCTTCGAAAGGAGGATCTTAAATATAAAAGAATGAGTTTTGGGATCCGCCCTAACTTTTAGAAATCATTTTGAAGACTCGAAAACATTTTTAAGAATGTTTAGAGTACTGTATTAGAAATATCTTAATATTATTATTTAAATAATATTCTCATAAAGATAATCCTTATACAAATAATTGAAGTAGAAGTTGTAAAACTTATACTTGAAATGAGTATTAAATAACCAAAGATATACTTATACGAAAGTACTATTTTTATTTGAATAATCAAAAATAAGTTTGATTATCGACACCTTATTCTTTAATAAAATAAAGAATATATCTCAGCAAATAATCGGAGTCATAGGTCCTCAAATGAATATTCAAATAATAGTCATTAGATAATATAAACTGAGTCATAAGTCCTCGAATGAATATTCGAAATAATATTCATTAAATAAAATAAAAGGAGTCATAAGTCCTCGAATGAATATTCAAGTAATATTCATTAAATATAATAAAAGGAGTCATAAGTCCTCGAATGAATATTCAAGTAATATTCATTAAATAATATAAAGGGAGTCATAAGTCCTCGAATGAATATTCAAGTAATATTCATTAAATAAAGTAAAAGGAGTCATAAGTCCTCGAATGAATATTCAAGTAATATTCATTAAATAATATAAAGGAGTCATAAGTCCTCGAATGAATATTCAAGTAATATTCATTAAATAATATAAAGGGAGTCATAAGTCCTCGAATGAATATTCAAGTAATATTCATTAAATAATATAAAGTTATCGAATAAACCTTATTTGATTAATAGTTTTTAAAAACTATTCATATATATATATATTATACTCGGGAGCCTCGCCTCCCGGTTTTAGAAAAAGTTCACCTTTTGATCCCCAATACTAAGGGTATACGCAAATACCGCTTATCTCTAGCATAGGTATTATGCAACGAATAAGCATTTGAACCAACAGATATATAAATCAAGAATACGAAACAGGCATGCATATATACCATATCACATGCTACAATATATCGCAAGAATTTGCTAATAACAAATATGCATTTATCACAAGATCATGCATATACACATATACATCACAACAACAGTTATACGGGTAGAAAACTTGCCTGAGTGCTCCCGGATAGACTTAAGTTTAGAGTGGGTCCGATAACCTATGAACAACAACATAAGTCGGAATTAAACCCCGGTCGCTTAAGAAACTAGACTTTAACCATTTAGAGTCCTAACGTTCGCTTTCGCGCTTAACGATTTACTTAAGTCGCTCGAGTACCCTCGGCTCCACCATTTTTAATAAATTAACCATTAAGGGTTTTAAGGCGATTCTTTCGCGAGTACCTTACCAACTGCCTAATCCAATTTACATAATTGTTTCATACCCCAATTAGTCATTTAAAGTCCTTAACCAAGGTTTCAAAGTAAGGCGAGGGGTAATGGTTCGGTCGCGAAACGCCGTTACTTAAAACGGTCGTTTCTCCTAAACCGTACATCTAATTCAAGCGTACCACATATCAAAACGAAGCTCGTAACATGAACTATCTAAACATGGCAATGGTGAAAACCTAACAGTGATTTCACGGGTCCTGAAGTTAGGAACAAAAACAGTCTAAGGAAAATTAGGCATTACGACGGCTATAACTTAGTGATTCCCAAACTTTTATCAAATCCATTCAACACCAAACCACCATCAATCAATCCCAATACAACCATATGACAATATCACTCATCCACCACTTTAAACCATTTAAACAAAGCCCAAATCATACCATGAACCATCAAGAACAACTAGTGCTACTCTTAACTCCCAAAATCAACAAAAGCACTTAACAACTAAGATCTCAACATGACAAAACAACTTCTACACTAAATCTATCATTCCATCATCATAATCATTTATATCAAACAATCTTAATACTAAGATCATGAAGAGTTATACCTTCCTTGAAGCTTTTAATCAATGAAAGACCCTTGGAATGTCCATGGAAGCCTTAATATATGCTTAAGCTACCTTGACCTTGCAAATAAAACCAAGAATCAAAAATTTGTTCTTGAAAGTTACTATTCACCCTAAACTAAAATGATTTGTTTGAGATAGAAACCTTTGATTCAAGCACTCAAACTACTTGCTCTTCTTAGTTATGAAATATAGGATCCAAAGAAACAAACCTTATAATTTTCCATGGAGTATAGCTTGTGTTTTGAATTTCTAATTCACCATTTTGGTGAAAAATTTGAAATAAAGAAGATGAAAAGGGGGGGAGAGAAGCTTGCTTTGTTTTATTGATCTTTGTGCATAAAAGGCTTCGTTGATATCCTTTTGTTTTGTTAATAACCTTTTAACCATGGTAAAATTAGTGTGGCTTGAAATCAACCAACCATACCTTCCCTTTGGTCATGCTTATATCATCCTCCTATGTCATCTTCCCACACTTGTCATCTTCTTGTTGGTGTGGTGACATCATCATCACTAACCTCTTTGATTAGCTCTTAATTACTTGGCTAATGACCGCTGATCTGTTATACGGTTCACTTAACTTTCGCTTATACTCAATTCTTTCGATATCTGGTGGATTTCCGGGAAAAATCAAAGTGTTCGAATTTGGATTCTGACGATCTTTACATACACTTATATCCCCTATAAAGTACTAATAAGATCTCATAATAACAATAGAAGAACCCTACATAGTGTGGCATGAAAAGTTTTCTTATTCAGCAAAATCACTATTCATAAGGGTTTCAAAAATTCCAAAATTTGAGGTTATTACAGTCTCCCCTCCTTAAAAGGATTCCGTCCCGGAATCAGATAGAAAATGAATTGGGATACTTTCTTAGCATTGCACTTTCTAACTCTTAAGTAAACTTTCCTACATTGTGGTTCTACCATCAAACTCTGACTAGTTTGATAACCCTTTCTCCTAAGTACTTGTTCCTTTTCAATCTATAACCCTTCCTGGTTGCTCCATATAGGTTACGTTTGGTTGCATGCCTATGCGCTCATATGCCCCTATTTGTCTGGCATCCAGATTACACTTCCTTAACATTGATACGTGGAACACGTTATGGACTTGCTACAGGTTCGGGGGTAGGGCTAGCTCATATGCTAACTTCCCAATATGTCTTAATATCTCCAAGGGTCCAACAATTTGTGGACTTGGCTTTCCTTTCTTTCCGAACCTCATCAATCCTTTCCAAGGGATACCTTTAACATTACTAGGTCCCCTATTTCGTACTCTTTGTCCTTTCGAGTCAAATCAGCATACCTCTTATGTTCATCTTGGGTTACTACCAGCCGTCCTCTGATTAGATCTATTATATCCCTGGTCCTTTGAACTACTGCGGGTCCGAGCATCTTGCGCTCTACAACTTCATCCTAACATAAGGGAGATCGACATTGTCTTCCCTCAAGGATCTCATAAGGCGACAACTCGATAATGACATATGATCTATTGTCGTAAGAAAACTCAATCTGTGTTAAGTGATCATTCCAATTTCTTTCAAGTCTATTGCACAGACTCTCATTATAGTTTTTAGCATTAGAGCTTTTGCTTCTCAATACACATTCTTTTCCAGTTCGTAATCGCTATTACCTTCCGTTCCTAATATTATACTGGTTATACTTTTGCTCGTTAGCGTTCTATAACCTTTTAATAACCTCGTCAACCTTAGTATCACGAATGTGTTTCCGTTCCGAATACCACCACAACTTTACTACTCCTTTTTTAGCTGCTTCTATCTTCGAAAGCTTAGTCCTTCATATAGAAGTAAAAGAATTTATTGAGAGATCACTATGATCATGAACACTTGTTATATCACATAGTTAGTACAGAAGGTGGCCAGCCTTTAGTACTTGACAAGCAATTAAACGGCATGTGGTATCCTACTAGGCTTCTATCACACAGATAGATAGTCATTCGGCAATACCTCCCCTTCTGGAAGGGTTGTTCTTCTCAACTTACATGAAATGAAGATGAGAGAAAAGAACGAATTAAAGAGAATTGTATATATAAAAAAAATACTGCCACAAAATATCTGGCTTGGAACCTACCTCTGAACTATAGAGGTTTGTCATAGGAGAACAAAACATATATGTATTTATATCAACATCAAGTATTATAGCATCGTATTTCACATGCCTAAATATTTTTGCTATTCCGTCCATCATTCTATGGACCCATGCTCTTCCTCGAGCTTATACACAATCACCTTTGAAACTCCCTCGATATCGAAAATCAAATCTGGGATCTCATTCTAGACATCATCGTTACTAGAATTCTATGCTTGCACCGCAACCTTCCTCATATAGTAATACGACTCTCTTTTCATAAGAGGGAATAAATATTCAATAGGTAGATACTCTACTTAATTAGTCTATCAATGATAACTTATACACTACCACGACCCGATTAGTGGTACTCAACCTCAACATCCATTCCAATACAACTCTCACGGTTATAATCAGCTCATTACTCGCAGAATCATTGCTGCATTACTATGGTCCACCACTGACCTACTCTCGTCATTCACTTTCCATGAAATCTTAATATCTAACCATACGGAGTCCATGCATGTCGTATAGAATCCTTCTAAGGATTTAACATAATCACCATTCATGATTCATGAAGAACACTCCAGATCCTGGCGTATATTCATGACATGAAGCAGATAAAATTGCAGAAGAGTTTCAATCAAAGCAACGATAGCAGGTTAATACCATTTTTAATCATATGCCTTAAATAGAAGACTTAACTCAAAGGTTCGTCTAGTCCTTTTTGAAACATGGTCCTGGCTTATCTCAAGATAGTATCTTCTGAGATAGATAGCCCGCTCATGGCGATTACACAAATTAAACCTTTACCAACTACTATTACGGTTGGGTATTGCACAGTCATCAGAAGGAATGTCAATCTTCCAAACCATAATACAACCTTCACAGCTTTAACCATCATCATTGTATTCCTTTGGCACAAGCGCCTATAATTATCCTCTTACCTTTAAAGTGTTGGCCACCTCTTTGGCCCTTCCTGATAGTAAAATTTCCTTACAGTCAATGTCATTTTAACCACCTCCAAATAAATTTTCTACCTCATTTCAATCACAGCTTATGTGAAGATGTTTTCCTTCAAATCTGATGAGTAAAAAATAAAAAATAAATAAATAAATAACACCATTTTTCCATAAGTTATTGCCTCAGTCTTTAGAGGTTAATCACTGTCACGACTGACTCTCAATCATACTTAGAACATCTTTTATCTTAAGTCCTAATTGCCCTGAACAATTTCGACCATTACTGGTTCGATCCATACTTTCTCGTGGTGTAACACGTGCCCCACTTGGCATCATTATAATTATGTCACATTTCCTTTATCAACATTTCTATTCTTGAGAATTTTGAATATTACCTTTCTCCTTATAAAACCTCTAAGGTTATCCTTGAATCGTTCTTCCTGTATTCCCTAGATACAAGGCATATCAAGATACCATTTATTAATACCAGAATCATTGTCTATATAGTTCTGAAAAAAATTTCTCCACTAATTCTTAAAGGTTGTTATTGCCTTAATCCTATCCATTTCATACTGTCAAAACCCATACTATCCCTATTAAGGGTGAAATGCCAACCTTTATGCATTCCCCTAGGATTCATTTTAAGTTACCGATGTTCTATCCTTAATTCCACCTTTAAAAGGTACATGCATCATTCCATGGATAAATCAAGTCATATATCCTTGATAAGGGTGTCTTATTCAATCATTCCCGCCTCGATAGTATATGCCTAATTTCACAATAACATCTGTATTCAAAATGGGGTCAATCAATATGGCCTCCAAAAGATATCAATGGTTATCCGCTTTTCTTGACTAATTTGGTAACGATAACAAGGATGTTCTAGAAGATATTGGTCGTGTTCAACGTGAACTTCTTCTTAATAATTCCTTATTTACTTTTGTTGTTTATCTCAACAGTCACCTCAATGCTGGGATATCTTTCATACCTGGCATCTCCCTTTTTGGGTATCAAGCCACCGGTCTTACACTTCACATTCTTGAAGGTCACTTCCTTCATCCACTTTTCCTAATTTCTTACTTCCTTGTCTCCTCAGTCTATCCGCATTTTATTATTCATCCTTCGAACTATCTCAAGGTTTCCTCGGATCCTCCCAACTTACAGGGAATAAAATATATGTATCTCTTATGCCTTCAACCATCAATTTTTTAACTCATGGTGAATCACCCTCATCCTGACGATTACATACTTCTCTATTTCTATTGCTACGAGTCTTTAGGGTTTCCTCATACCCAACTCCCTTATCATTCCTCAAACTCTATTGCCTTTATATTCCTTTCCACTTCAATTCCTTTTTATTTTCCTTTCTCTTATCATTATTTCATGAACCAACACAACATAAGCATTGATTTCAAATATCCCGTCATTCTGGATTCGTGCCCTCAGAACGAATCTTGACAACTTTTACAACTTAGATTCATAATTCATCATACTCTTCTGCCTTTGTTCTGGATCTAAAGCTTCTACACTATCTCCATAACCTTGGGAAGTACTTTCCTGAAAACAATTGACTGAACTTTAATCAGTTTATTATAATCTCTTGCTATGTGCCTTCCTTGGCCTTTCACCGGCGGGTGGCCTCTCTCTTAGGAGGGTAAGTGACAAAAACATTCTTTTGTGATTCGTCAATCATTTAGAATCTCAAATGATTCCTATATTTCCTTTAGCCAGGCTCTTGCCTCGACTGGGTCAGCATGTTCCTTGGAACTCTGAGAGCTTAGCGACTTAAAGGTCCTGAAAGAATTTCACACCGCATTGTTTCCTCAGGGTGGTGGTTGGGGATAATAGTCTAAGTTCTGTCTAGACAGGTCCATAAATTTTCGTATAGGAGTACCGTCTCGGGTCTCCTTTCCTTACTCGACTTCTTTTTCCTTAGTCTGAACATTCCCTCCTCCTCCCCATAATCGGGGTCATCCTACATATTTTAAATCCTCATTTTCCACTTCATCATGTTATGGGTTCCTTCTATCTTGATGGCGACCTCCCTGACTATCACGTTCAGGGTTTGCTCTAAATCTTATTCCTCAAACTAGCTTTCATCTAAGATCTCATCTTTAAGCTCTTGAACATTTGAAACCCAAATTCTGTAGGAATATCTCATTATTCCCTTATCCTCTTTCTCGGTATTAATCTCTTATCTATTTGTTGGCTCTCTGCCTTCATTCATCACTTTTTCTGGCACAATATGTTCTTTTCCAATAATTCAGGCTGTATTGCAATCTCAAACAGCTTTTCGGTACCGGCTCTGGTTACCTTCACTTCTATTTCCATTTTCCCAAAATCTCTTATAAACTGTCCCAAAGACATTATCATCTTGAGTCTCTCCTTTTTACTAAGGGCATCAGCCACCACATTGGTTTTCCCCGAATGATAAAGAATCTCTCAATCATAATTCTTGATTAGCTCTAACCGCCTCCTCTGGAGTATGTTGAGCTCTTTCTACGGGAAAATGTACTAGAGTACTTATGGCTTAGGTAAATCTTGCACTTCTCTCCATACAAGTAGTGCCTCCAATCTTTAGGGCAAAACTATTGCCACGAGCCCAAGCTCATGGGTGGGGATATCGAATTTTATATTCCCTTAATTTTCTTGATGCGTACGCGAGTACCTTGTTGTGCTGTATAAGAGCACCCTAATTCCTTATGCGTCACAAAATCTCCTTTTTCCATCCGGCAATGCCAACATAGGGGCCGTCACCAATCTTTGCTTCAGTTCTTGAAAGCTGTTCTCGCATTTCTCTGTCCATTCAAACTTCTCAGCCTTACGAGTAAGTCGCGTTAAAGGGGCTAATATCTTTACAAACTTGAACGAACCTCCGGCAGTGACCGGCCAATCCTACCTCTGGTAGTCGCCCTAACCATGTTTATCAATTTCTCAGCGGTCATCTCTTCAGTCTTGTTAGGATCCTCCACGAGATCCTTCTCAACAACAATCCCTTCTGGGACAACATCCTCAACCGCTACATCCTTAATATGAATATCATCCGGTCCCTCATTAGGGTGTTCCATTGGATCCACAATCCGATCCCCAATCAGTAATAAAACATCATCGCGATGTTGCTCCTCAACCTCAGGGTTCGGAGTCCCGCTACCATATATGATAACGAACTACGCTTCTATCGCTACATTTATAAGGGTTCCCATAAGGGTTTTAACTGTCGGTGCTACGTTAGGTAGCCCGACTATGAACTTGGCAAGAGTTCTTATCATCTTAGTGAACTTATTATCTTAGCGTCACATCATCTCTGAGGTTTATAACGCTTAGCTCTGATACCATTTCTGTAACACCCCCAAATCCGGGGTCGGGGATCCGGATTGTCACGAGTTCCATTTCCCTTAATAACACCCAATCTTAATAAACAATCAACTACTCTGTACTGTGACCCCACAATAAACACACACCACAAGTTATAGTCTCAGAGATGAATATCCAAAAGGTAACACGAGTCATTTTATTCCAAAATTATATGCCATTATACCTTAAAAGGGATTCTGAATAGATTTACATTTCTTTGCCATTATTACAATTGATAAAGATACATAAGTCTGGTACATCAAAAGTTGAAATTCTAGTCTATTGGTAGTTCCTACCTCAGCTATAGCGACATCAACGCCTATAGGAAACTGCAGAACGTTTCCTATCCGCTCGCGAATTGGGAGCTTGGTCCTGTTCATCTTTTCTATCTGTTGTTGTGTAATGAAAGAAGAAAGCTAGGGTGAGCAGCAAGCCCACCAAAATAATATGTATAATGATTAACAATATATGAGCCTTCTCATAGTACTCATGAAAGTCTTGGTCAAAAGAAATGGACCAAGTTTGATATCTTAATGCGATGAAGTCGCAAAATATTCAGTATATATACATATATACTTTTCAAAATCTTGGATGTCCTCTTCCATGCATAATATACACAGAGTTCCAGTTTATAACTGTATAAAACTATCGTTGCAAGGTGATCTGATATATCTAACCTTGTCTCAACGTTTTTCTGAAAATCTTTGACATGCATAAGATAATCATTTGCTAGATATAAGTTTAAAAGATGAAGTTACAAGATACTCCAATATACTTATATCTTTTCCAAATACTACTTGAACTACCACCATTCAAGTTATAATTAGTTTCAAAAGTTCATCACATAGATGAGACTACAAGACAAGATTTGAATAGATTCAATCTTTGAACATCATTGTAAATAATGAAGTTACAAGATACTTCATTAAGTCCCGATATATATATACACCTATATATATATACATTTCATACACTCTTTAAAAACCTCTGTTATGAAAATTATAAACAGAGTTGCAATATCCAATGAATTTGGAAAGGAGAAAACCTTGGCATAAACCTGATATCTTGCTGATCAGGCAAAGATACCAATAAGTAACCTTGTCTACTAGTAGATGGATGAATCCCCCATAGGTCATCACCCTGGCCACATAAGGACTTTGTGCTGGACCGCCACCCGGCCTCTTACGCGTTGATGGACTGCCACCCAGCCACTTACACTTTGATAGACCGTACCCCGGCCTGTCGCTTATGCCGACTCAATTAGATGGACTTACTTCCTGAACGTTGGGCAAGTAATCAAATTGTTTTCTCAAAACAGCAACCACGTTGCGAATGTAAAATACACCACAGAGCCGGATCCCCCAGGTTTTGAGCGAGTATTTAAATCCCCTTCGAAAGGAGGATCTTAAATATAAAAGAATGAGTTTTGGGATCCATCCTAACTTTTAGAAATCATTTTGAAGACTCGAAAACATTTTTAAGAATGTTTGGAGTACTGCTGATTTATTAAAATAAATCAGTCCCGATATATTAGAAATATCTTAATATTATTATTTAAATAATATTCTCATAAAGATAATCCTTATACAAATAATTGAAGTAGAAGTTGTAAAACTTATACTTGAAATGAGTATTAAATAACCAAAGATATACTTATACGAAAGTACTATTTTTATTTGAATAATCAAAAATAAGTTTGATTATCGACACCTTATTCTTTAATAAAATAAAGAATATATCTCAGCAAATAATCGGAGTCATAGGTCCTCAAATGAATATTCAAATAATATTCATTAGATAATATAAACTGAGTCATAAGCCCTCGAATGAATATTCGAAATAATATTCATTAAATAAAATAAAAGGAGTCATAAGTCCTCGAATGAATATTCAAGTAATATTCATTAAATAAAATAAAAGGAGTCATAAGTCCTCGAATGAATATTCAAGTAATATTCATTAAATAATATAAAGGGAGTCTTAAGTCCTCGAATGAATATTCAAGTAATATTCATTAAATAAAATAAAAGGAGTCATAAGTCCTTGAATGAATATTCAAGTAATATTCATTAAATAATATAAAGGAGTCATAAGTCCTCGAATGAATATTCAAGTAATATTCATTAAATAATATAAAGGGAGTCATAAGTCCTCGAATGAATATTCAAGTAATATTCATTAAATAATATAAAGTTATCGAATAAACCTTATTCGATTAATAGTTTTTAAAAACTATTCATATATATATATATATATATATATATATTATACTCGGGAGCCTCGCCTCCCGGTTTTAGAAAAAGTTCACCTTTTGATCCCCTATACTAAGGGTATACCGCTTATCCCTAGCATAGGTATTATGCAACGAATAAGCATTTGAACCAACAGATATATAAATCAAGAATACGAAACAGGCATGCATATATACCATATCACATGATACAATATATTGCAAGAATTTGCTAATAACAAATATGCATTTATCACAAGATCATGCATATACACATATACATCACAACAACAGTTATACGGGTAGAAAACTTGCCTGAGTGCTCCCGGATAGACTTAAGCTTAGAGTGGGTCCGATAACCTATGAACAACAACATAAGTCGAAATTAAACCCCGGTCGCTTAAGAAACTAGACTTTAACCATTTAGAGTCCTAACGTTCGCTTTCGCGCTTAACGATTTACTGAAGTCGCTCGAGTACCCTCGGCTCCAGCATTTTTAATAAATTAACCATTAAGGGTTTTAAGGCGATTCTTTCGCAAGTACCTTACCAACTGCCTAATCCACTTTACATAATTGTTTCATACCCCAATTAGTCATTTAAAGTCCTTAACCAAGGTTTCAACCTAAGGCGAGGGGTAATGGTTCGGTCGCGAAACGCCATTACTTAAAACGGTCGTTTCTCCTAAACCGTACATCGGATTCAAGCGTACCATATATCAAAACGAAGCTTGTAACATTAACTATCTAAACATGGCAATGGTAAAAACCTAAAAGTGATTTCACGGGTCATGAAGTTAGGAACAAAAACGGTCTAAGGAAAATTGGGCATTACGACGGCTATAACTTAGCGATTCCCAAAATTTTATCAAATCCATTCAACACCAAACTACCATCAATAAATCCCAATACAACCATATGACAATATTACTCATCCACCACTTTAAACCATTTAAACAAAGCCCAAATCATACCATGAACCATCAAGAACAACTAGTGCTACTCTTAACTCCCAAAATCAACAAAAGCACTTAACAACTAAGATCTCAACATGACAAAACAACTACTACACTTAATCTATCATTCCATCATCATAATCATTTATATCAAACAATCTTAATACTAAGATCATGAAGAGTTATACCTTCTTTAAGCTTTTAATCAATGAAAGATCCTTGGAATGTCCATGGAAGCCTTAATATATGCTTAAGCTACCTTGACCTTGCAAATAAAACCAAGAATCAAAAATTTGTTCTTGAAAGTTACTATTCACCCTAAACTAAAATGATTTGTTTGAGATAGAAAACCTTTGATTCAAGCACTCAAACTACTTGCTCTTCTTAGTTATGAAATATAGGATCCAAAGAAACAAACCTTATAATTTTCCATGGAGTATAGCTTGTGTTTTGAATTTCTAATTCACCATTTTGGTGAAAAATTCGAAATAAAGAAGATGAAAGGGGGGGAGAGAAGCTTGCTTTATTTTATTGATCTTTGTGCATAAAAGGCTTCGTTGATATCCTTTTGTTTTGTTAATTACCTTTTAACCATGGTAAAATTTGTGTGGCTTGAAATCAACCAACAATACCTTCCCTTTGGTCATGCTTATGTCATCCTCCTATGTCATCTTCCCACACTTGTCATCTTCTTGTTGGTGTGGTGACATCATCATCACTAACCTCTTTGATTAGCTCTTAATTACTTGGCTAATGACCGCTGATCTGTTATACGGTTCGCTTAACTTTCGTTTTCGTTTATCGTTTGAGGGATCATACCCGGGATCTTATTACTTAGGTTCCCTTAACCTTTCTCAATACATTATATTCCTTTTTATGATCCTCTATTAAAATCCTTGAATTTAAATCCTTTTTATCCTGTTACCTTATACTCAATTCTTTCGATATCTGGTGGATTTCCGGGAAAAATCAAAGTGTTCGAATTTGGATTCTGACGATCTTTACATACACTTATATCCCCTATAAAGTACTAATAAGATCTCAGAATAACAATAGAAGAACCCCTACGTAGTGTGGCATGAAAAGTTTTCTTATTCAGCAAAATCACTATTCATAAGGGTTTCAAAAATTCCAAAATTTGAGGTTATTACATGTATGCTTATTATGTCTAATTATTACATGGTCAATCAAAGAGTCTCTTCAGTTTCTACTTTTTCCTATAAATACAAACCTTTCACTCTCAAATCTTTTCATTGTCTTTTTCACTCACAAATACCAAAAATACTCATCTTCTTCAGAATATATGGCCATCTTTCCACTTTTACATGGAGTCTACCGCCCAGTAGCAAATCCCGAATATGGGAGGTTGTATTTTGACATTGATCGACTTAGGGCAATTTTTCATGGTCAAGACTATCAATACTCTGAGTTCCCTCAGTCGATTATTGATTGACTGAACTCAGATGATATTGAATCTCTTTGTCTCTTTCGAATAAACGTCCAGTTTGAAGAAATGAGACGTGCTATTGTGGCTACACAAAGGCGTCTTGAGGAATAACAATGCCACCCAGTACGGTTGGCATTATAAGAGAATATCATCTCTCTTGCAGGCTCTATGTCAAGGATCTTCCATCGAGGGGAAAAGAAGAAGATGGAGGAGGCAAAGAAGAAGATGCTAGAATAGATAGATTATTTAGGATTTTATTTTAAAATTCTATAATAATCTTGTATACTACTTCTTAATGAATATATTTTCTCTTCTTTTGCTTTATTTACATGACCTCTTGGTTACTTTATTGTTTATGTGCTTGAATGTTCTTAAATGTTAAATAAATAATCAGTATTGCATGCTAAATTTCAGATATTTTTCATAGTGCATGTGAATAAACTAATCTTTGTTTCAGTTCATATGACACTTCAGTACAGATTGAGCATAACAGGAAGTAAATACTGGTTGAGAAGAAAAATTAAGAAAGATTTAATTCTTAATCACTAAGAGTTACAATCTTTGAGTGTTGCTTACAATATAAAATCCTTTGAAACTTTATTTTCTTATCAAGAAAGTTGTCCACAGTCAATCTCAAATTCCATATATTTTATATCTTAAATTTCTTCTTACAACTGAAATACTTGAATTCTTTTCTCAAATGTTGCCAAAAATCAAGTGCCATAATTCTTGGATTATGTTCACCACTCAGAAACAACATTTAGTTGGTTAGAGACTACTTGCTGAGGTAGATCTTGATGATACTAACAGAGACACAGAGGTTTCATCAGTCTTTACTGAAGACTCTGTGATAGCTTTCATCATACATATTTCAAGTGTTAGTTCTTTGCAAGAAGAACAAAGGTTTGAGATCATGGTACATGACGGTAACCTGATCAAATCCTCTTCAATTTAAATGGAGGTTCTCATTATTGATGAACAACAACTGTCACAACCACAGTATCTACTATGAGTTTAATTGTGAATTTACAAGGTATAAATACCAGTATTACTTTATCAACATTTTATTTAAATACTAATTTAGTTCTTTCAGCATTTATAGTATGCTTTTCATGATATAAATCCTTTTGATATGATTACATCGAGACCTTAGGTAAGGAATACCTCTAGTTGTATGATCACATATCACCCTTCTTTAGCCACCTCTTATTTCTGTAGGACAATCTTTCTGAGCCTTTTTCTGTGAGATGTGTGAAAAGATTGAGAGAAAAACATACTTTAAGAGAGGCAGGATCCTTCCTGGAAAAAGGAGAGGTAGATGAGAGATAGGATTTAGTATTCCTTGTGAGGAAGCTCTGATTATTAAAAGTCATGAGATATGTGGTGTGAGGAGTAGTGAGACTACTTTAAAAGAATAGAGAGATTAAGTTTAATTTTTTACATGTTAGCAGATGATCAGAGTCCTCAAGGAACATATGTTGAACAACAGTCTGTTGAATCTCGGGAACACTCTGATGTATCAAAGGCTATTGGTCTCCCTGCAAGTCTAAGTACTGATACTTTCTTGCAGTCCATACATTTTTATATTCCACCACATGAGATAATCCAAGTTTTTGTTGAAAAATAGTCCATTGATTCTTCTATTCCATCAAATGAGATAATCCATGTTGTTGCTGACGATGTAGTAGCATAATAGTCCATTCATCAAGATTCATCCATTTCAGAATCACCACAGCATGTTACAGGAACTGAAGTTCTGAAAGATATTGAAGGTCCAATTCATTTATCTACAATATTTGAAGATGTGGAGATAACTTCTGAAGGTGTTGAAGCTTCTAAAGCCACTGGATCAATTTCTCATTCTAGTCTGCATACTGAAGCTGAAGACAAAATTCAGAAATTAGTGCAAGATCCAGCTGCTTTTGAAGAATCTAATGATGGTAAAGAAACTCATGTATCTAATGCTATGATAGATCTTGAGAATGATCTTTTCTTTCCTGAAGATATGTCTATGCATGTTCGACAACAAAAAATGACAGAGTTAGATGCTAAGAAGAAGCATGATTATTCTGATAATATCTGGAATGCTTATTGGAAAGATTCTACATATCCTATTTCCAGAACTCGGGCCGTTGAAAATTTGGAAATAGCAGAACAGAAGATTACAAATCCTAATGTGCTGAATCATTTAAAAGCATCTACTTTGGTTGTCAGATCCTTACACACAGCTCATGAAGCAACCACTACTCAAATCAATCAGATTAAAGAATCATTGATTGCTTCAAAGCTGCTTACTCATCAGGAAATTCAGAAACAGATTTCACCAATAGTTACCAGAAAAATTTCAATTGAAGCCAGTCAAGCTAGATTGGAAGCTAATCAAGCTCAAATGCCTGATCAACTTACTGAAGTACAGAATTCAATAGAACTGATTCTTTCTCTACTACTTGGTGATGATGCCAAAAAAGGGGAGAAAATTGATAAATCTAAATGTAAACAGCTGTCATTGATAAGTACTGCTACTGAAAATTCTGATGGAGGTAATAAGGGGGAATTGAAAGAGATTAGAAGAATAAGCAAGAGAAATGACAGAAAAATTGAAGAATTGACTTTGACTACTAAAATGCAAAAATCTTCACAAGTCACAACTGTTGCTGATGAAGACCAAGGTATTCTCGAGAAAGATACTGGTGCTGAAGCAAGCCAATATCTTACAACTTTAAAGTTAAAGGATGAAAGATAACTCTATTCTACAAAGATCCAAAGATTCAATTATTTGATTCTGAAGTAAGTAGAAGAATATTTGCAAAGGAAAATCCTGGAGTTGATCTTGAACAGCTAAGACAAATGGATGAAGACTTTTAAAATTCTATGAAGATAACAAATGTTGATATTGTTGTTATTTCTCAAGTAGATTATAAAGATGAAGCTTCTAACAGACCAACCAGAGGTATAGTTATCAGGGAAATCAGTCAGGTAGAAGATGAAAGATCTCTCATATCACAAGCTATTGGAATTGTTGACATTAAGCTTAAAGAAAAGGAAGATAGAAGAAAAGTCAAAGATTTTAAAGTCAAAAGCTAAAGTTGAAGATGGTATCTAAGAATTTAAATTTTAAACTCTGATAGATTTAGTCTATATAGTAGTTAAAGCTCTTGATACTGAAGAAAATCTTATCGAAGCAGAAATCATTCAAGCTGGTGATTAAAAGAAGATTTTTGGAAGCATTCTGAGCTGAGGAAGTGAAGTTAACCTCTGACATTGCTCAAGTTAAAGAAGCAGTTCAGGATGAAGAGTTAAAGTCTGATATTCACTGAAGCAACATTGAATATGCATACTTGGTTCCTGCATTTAAATAGTTTTGACATCATCAATTGGAACTTATCCATAATTCCATAATGAACAAGTAGGGGAAGATTGTTACGAGCAATTGATGATATCAAACAAAAACTATCAGAAGCATCAACGGATGATGATTACAAGCATCAACAGATGATGAATAAGCATCAACGGATGATGATGACATCAACAGATATTGGTATTCGACGGATGATGATGTCAACGGATGATGAGATCAGTATTTATCATATTAGTTGATTTTTGAAGAGGAAAAGGAAATAGGAATTTCAAGTCGGTGGAGGACTTTATCTCAGAAGTAATAGTATAGGTTTCCTTGTTGTTAATAGAATAGGATTCCTTATACATTGGTAGTTGTGCTCTACAAAAGCATAGTTTAGGTTCATGCTATATGCATTACGACATTGTAATATCATTCGCATAACCTAGTAGCTCTCAAGGATATTTGTTCATCCTTTCGAGAGAGTAATTGTGTAATAAGGTTTTATAAGATTTATATAAAAATTGTTTGATTCTGTTGAAGCTTTGTCTAGTTGATCGTATTAACTGTATTCACCCCCCCCCCCTCTATAGTTGATTAATGGCCTAACAATTGGTATCAGAGCTTGCTGTTAACATACAAACAGTTTAAGATCTGAAGATTGATCAACCATGTCAGATAAAGGAGAAGAAGAAACACAGAATCTGGATCCGAAGCCACAACCCCCAGCCACATCACAAATAAGCAGCAACATGAGTAGGTATGAAGCAACCAAGGTGCCCATCCTGAAAGTGCATGAATATCCAATCTGGAAAGTCGGGATGGCCATGTGTTTGGAATCCACGGATCCTGAATACTTAAGCAGGATCTATGATGGTCCTCATAAACCAATCAAGGTAGTTGTTTCGGTTGCAGGAGAACCAGAGAATATGATAGACAAAGATAGGAAGGACTACACTCCTGAAGATATCTCGTCAATCATGAAGGATGCTAAGGTTGAGTGAAGACTCATCAATGGCTAGCTCTTTTTGATCAATGATTGTCATGATGTATTGATTAGTGGCTATTCTGTTGTTCAACTACTATTTCCACATGTCTTGGATTAACAGTTGATAGCCTAACTTTTCTGTACATATCATAACCAATAGCTTGACAGTCATTTTTCTCATCCTTTAAATTGAGAACATCTTAAAGAATATGATCTATCAATTCTTGAGTCTTCTTGTAATCAGGTGCATCATGGATTGATTCCATTATAATTCTCTTTTTAACTGTTAGATGGTAGATATTGTAGACTCTTCTTGATGAGCAAGTAACTGAAGTTTCTCCTACTGCGTCAACTTCAATATTGACAAGAATCACTCCTTGATTTAAAATAAAGTATTTGCAACCAAATTCATGAGGAAACCTTCGGATTGATTTTTTTCAGATACTTGATTGACCAAAGACATTCTGTGTTGAGCCTATGAAGCAAATGGCATCATTCCAGAGATATGGGATTATCTTTAATTCTCCAAGTGTTGCTCTTCGTACGTCTTTGAGTAATTTCTTGTTCCTTTCAATTACTCCATTCTCTTGTGAAGTCTTTGAAATAGAAAACACATGAGTTATTCCCTCCCTTTCATAGAATTCCATAATGTCACATATGTTAACTTCATTACCGATATCTTCAAGAGCTTTGAGAATATCCAGGTAAGCATTGAGATAACATAAGTGATCACAGAGTGGAATTTCTTCATGTGCAAGACATGAGATCATCCTTGAGGATTCACATGTAAGAATTGTAGATTATTGTTAAATAATGACTCTGTCTTCTTCCTGTGTACGATCTTCTTCTTCTTATTAGATTGATAAGTATCAATGAGACCCTTCAATTGAGACAACTACTTGTGTTCTAGCCATTCTTCATCCTTATTTGTCTTGCTGAGTAGACAAACCATTGATTCAGCATCGTTTGAGGTGAGATTATCTACATACACATTTCATTTTCCCTTTCCAGATAAAAGAACCTTGTTATCATTCTGGTTAATGAAAACACAAGCTTTTTTTTCAAAAATGACTTTAGAGTCATTATCACATAGTTGGCTGACACTTAGCAGATTATGCTTGAGTCCCTCAACCAGTGCTACGTCATCAATGATGACATTTCCAAGTGAGATTTGACTGTTTTATTAGACCTTCTTTTATCTGACTTCTCCCTGAGGATATCTTTGAATTGTCATCCATGATTATGACAGGCAGTTCTAGAACTTCTTTGTCTAAGATTACAATCTGGGCTTCTACCTCCTTCTTAACCATGGTTGCTTTGATGGTTTCAAGATTTTTAAACCTTCTGTATGTTGAAGGCTTGCTCTGGAACCAATTATTATTCACTAGCAATCAACTTAGGTTAATTTGCAGAAGGGGGGTTGAATACAAATTAAAATTTTCAAGTTAATTTGTGCATGGGAAAGGAAATATGAACACAGATGTTTATAATTTCAGGTGGGTTATTTTTTGACCTGCCACCTGGGTTTATTTTTGAAGAAATAATTTGTTTTAATTATAAGTGTAATCTTATAGCTATCGTTTTCATTGTTTCACTCAGAGGAGAATATCTCTCTAAAACTCTGTGAAAATGAAAAACCTATTTCTTAAGTAAAATACTGCTACTACTTGGTTTATAT
Source organism: Apium graveolens (assembly GCF_009905375.1). NCBI lineage: Eukaryota > Viridiplantae > Streptophyta > Magnoliopsida > Apiales > Apiaceae > Apium > Apium graveolens. The sequence goes on from NC_133651.1 coordinate 176,527,611, forward strand.
ATCATCAAGTTATAAACTTGCTAAACAAAACATATTGTAGTCTTCGAGCTCCAGCAAGGTTGCTTCTTCATTCTCTTTCCCGTGATGCTTGACAAATGAGAATATATTTTATCATGATATATAGCCTTGAATATATCTCCAATCTACCATGCATGGAAATGGAATGTTTCTTCTTCTTCAGAATTCAAGATCACATGCAAGTTTATCTTGACTACTCATCTTCTTTTATTGAGATTGCCATCAGTCCTAGGTTTTAATCAATGTCACGTCACTATCAGTAGCTATAGATATTTATAGTTGTTGATAGCCATACGAGCAAGAACTTCATAGCCATTGAAGGTCTTAGTTGTTGATGCCCTGTCTTCACTAGCAGTTGATGAATCACTTCACTTAATTTGAATTACATGCCACTGAATATTTACACTTAGCCATCCTATTGTAAATTATCTATTGAGTCAATATGACTTCTGAATGAATAATTGCATCATTATATGTTTATTTTCTTTCTCACAGAAGATGTTACAATGACCACATCATTTAATATGTTATTCCTCCAATGACTATCCCTTAAGGCAACTAGCAATTGGAGGTTAAATTTTGTCTTAACATAATTGTGAAAATGAGAATTTGTTTATTATCATGATTTAGGCTTGATTCCTAACAGAAACTCCTCCCAACACTTCGAGAGCTTCTCAATCATAGGCGCAACTCAAAACTTTTCAGGTAGGTCTATTCCAAAATCTTTCAAAGCATGAACCAACATCTTGAACTCATGCACCTTCTCAGTCATATGGATTTACCACCCACGAGCTTGAAATTAAGAAATCTATATTGTGTGTTTGGTCCAGCTTCTCCCATACACTTTTAGCACTATAGTCATTTAATAAATAAATATCGAACAAGTTGTTCCCTAAAGCTGCCAAAAAGAATGTCCTAACCACCCCATCTTTTTCAGACCACAAAGTGAAACATTTAACAGTTTAGCCTTTTCTTGGTCCACATCAGGAGGACCATACTACACTGCCGGCCATAAATCCTTTAATATTAATCAAAACTTCTTCTTTCTCTGCCATCGAAAAAAGAGTACCCTCGCTGAATTTATCAGGCATACCCGATAAATCAATAGTTTAAGGAAAATGGTACGTAACCCAATTAATGGTGGACACAGAAACCCTAGTATGAACAACCTTATGAATATCAGTCCAGTCAACCATTTTGCTAATTAACAAATATAATAATAAATATCTTCAAAATGGTTGGGCATAATTAATATCATGCAACAACAATGGGACACTAATATATAAATTAACAATAATCGGCAAATCAATCAATAACAAATAAATATAAAGGTCGAAACAAGATATAACCAACGACTAAATTGGAACGAGAAAATATGATCACTTAGCTGTATAGTTGCTTTAATGAAATCAGAGAATCGGTTAATTCGCCAATCCCTCGAGAATTCTTGAAGAGATTATTCTCACACTATACTATGATAAATTGCAACAATATCACTTTTAGGATAAAGAAGCCCGGAGACAATCCGTTCACAAATATGATAAAGCTAAAAATTGATCTAACACCTCAATTTGCGAATAAATCAATTGTATCATATATGTGGGAGAGAGTGTGGGAGAGAGTCTGGAAAATGATATTCCATGATTTCTTTTCTTTTTTCCCAAACGGTCTCGATCTTTTTTAGATATATCACACTAAATAACATATTTATATCTGATATATTAAATATTCCATAAAATTCTGGTTATTATTATAGAATAATAGTAATTCTCACTTAAATATTAATATATAATATATTATATAATAGGCTAAATTTTATATGACAACGTGCATAATTTTAGTTATTAGCTTGAGCCATGACACTAACAAAGAGTTCTCATTTTTAACTCAAAAACTCTAAATCTACTCCGGGTCTGAGCATGTCGAGAATTTACCATCACTTTGTTGAGCAAGATTGAAGCTGTATGTATAACTCAATAATACTGGTTTGAATAACTCAATATAGGACAAGGACTTTGAAATAATTTATGTTCCACTAGGATCAGTACAGATTATTTAATTGGGTATATGCACAAAAGATTTTGTTAGCTACAGTGAATAAGACGTCAACAGTGATCCGTATGAAGTTCATTAATATAATCAGGCATCGGAGGAATAAGGTTGGAGTCATTTGAAGCAGTTATCAGAATCAGTCTGAAGACCTCAAGGATTCCTAGTCAAGTTGATTATATTTGGTAGAAGACTTAACAGTGGTTTGTACAGGTATAATACGAAGGCCTGAGAGCGGAACTACTCGTCTGTGAACCAGACCCGTGCACGAGACTTCAGTGATCCGTGAAAGGAAACAGAGTAATTTTTTTAGGAACACTGTTATATGCTTTTTTTACTCGCGGACACTGGAAATATATTAAGGTACAAAATCCTGGAGATTAGAAGGCCTGAAGATACAGAGAGAGATTAAGAGTCACTACCCCTTGATTATAATGTTTCCATTGCACATGTGAGATTCACACACACAAGGAAGGTATTGACGCAACAATCATTGTCAAACCATATCAAGGTCAACGACAATGGTTGAAATCCTGGATCATATTTCTATTCTTTATCTCTGATCTTGAGTGAAAATATATGATCCTGGAAGTTGCTTGATCTTAATTCTCAGATCCCAGTCTATGATATGTGAAATGATCTTGGACTCTAATCTTTTGGATTAAGATCTTGGAGACTCTGATAAGTCCTCACAGACTTTAGAAGAAATCTTTGATCTCTTATGGCTTATCATTGATCATTGGTTATCTTCCCAGAATTTAAATCTGGAAATGATTTTGACTTAGTCAAAATTGCAGCTCATAAATAAGGACTCAGATATTATCTGATGAGTTTATGAGGTATACTTCTTCATGGAAGTTGAGGGATATGCCACTTAAAAGAATCATAATTTCCCCTCTCAGAAGGAACATTTATGAATCTCTTGACTGAGAGTTTCCATCTTTGAAGGTGGAAGGCAACTTTTTTATGAAAAGGATTTTCTCGTAGGTACACTTGGATGTTTGGAGCGTTGAGTGAGTGACACATTGTAAGACTGAGTGACAAACACTTGAGTGTAGAGTGGAGTGAAATACAATGTGAGATCACTAAACAGAAATCACACACTTGCACTATGAGGAATGGTTATCATATAGTTTCTTCACTTGGTTGGTTGATCCTAAGGTTTTATTTTGAATACATTTTGAAGGATTACTCAACTAAGGGGGAGAGATTATAAAGAGATCATGGACTGATAGTCTTTCTGTAACTAAGTAGAGAGATTTCTACCTTTATTGTACTAAGGAAGGGATTTTTCATCTTAGGGGAAGATATTATTGGGTTTTGGTTCTGGATTCTAGAATATTTTCTATGTGCTTTATGGGAAGATCTGAAGATTGTTCAAGACAGTGTTTATAAGACATATCTATCTGCATCTTTAAATAAGGGAGAGAAGAATTTGTTCTCTGCTGAAGCTGAATGTGTATAAAAAGATGTGGTAGATATAAGATAGCATTATTTCCAAGTCCAGGATTGAAAGTTGAAAGCTGATTGAAGATTTTGGATAAGGTTAGTTGAGTTATCCTCCAAACTGTTGCTTCTCCATTAGTATTTGACCGTCAGGTGTAACAGTCAAATAGGGGGAGATTGTTGAGTAAGATTGAAGCTGTATGTAAAACTCAACAATACTGGTTTGGATAACTCAACATAGGACAAGGACTTTGAAATAATCTATAATCCACTAGGATCAGTACAGATTGTTTAATTGGGTATATGCATAAAAAGTTTTGTTAGCTGCAGTGAAGAAGACGTCAACAATGATCCGTATGAAGTTCATTAATATGTTCAGGTATCGGAGGAATAAGGTTGGAGTCATTTGAAATAGTTATCAGAATCAGTGTGAAGACCTCAAGGATTCCTAGTCAAGTTGATTATATTTGGTAGAAGACTTAACAGTGGTTTGTACGGGTATAATACGAAGGCCTGAGAGCGGAACTAGTCGTCTGTGAACCAGCCCCGTGCACGAGACATCAGTGATCCGTGAAAGGAAACAGAGTATTATTTTTAAGAACACTGTTCAAGTGGTTTTTGTACTTGTGGAGACTGGAAATATATTAAGGTACAAAATCCCGGAGATTAGAAGGCCTGAAGATATAGAGGAGTACAACCCAAGGATTTACAGGATTTATTTTTAATCAATGACAGATTTTTGATTAAATAAATAAATGGAAACTATTTCATTTATTTATTTAATTTTATTTCACAATTGATTTTAAAATAAATAAATTAAAAATTGATTTTTATTAAATGAATAAATGAAACTCAAAATATTTATTTATTTAATATCAACTTTTAAATTTTGGAAAAATAAACTGAGGTTTGATTATTATGTTAGATATATTTGAGATGTCATGTCTAATGTATTTCATGTTTAGTTTTCAGATCTTAACAAACAGGAAATATCAGTACTTACTGAAATCAGCACTTACTGGAAGTCAGAACTTAAGGATATCAGTACTTAAACTATCAGGAGATAATTGTCAGAAGATGTATATCAGAACTTAAGTGTGGAAGGACGAACAGTTAAGGAAAGGTTGATTGAAAGGAAAGAAGATCAAGACTAAATAAAGAAGAGATATGCATGGAGAAGATTTCTATGGAAAATAGAAGACTTGGAAAAGAAGATATCTAATTGATATATTTTAGGATACAGAATCATATTCAATATCAATTAGAGATTATCTTGTAACTGTGTAGTATATAAACACAGACATAGGGTTTACACTATATGTGTTATCATAATCGAAGTTATTATTTATTGTAACCCTAGCAGCTCTCGTGATAAGTTGTTCATCACAGAGAGAGGACAGTTCCATATTGTAACAGAGTTTATTGTGTTGAATAAAATCTGTTTTCTGTTACTTGTGTTCTTATATTCGATTTGATTGTGATAAACACTGTATTCAACCCCCTTCTACAGTGTGGGTGACCTAACAAGTGGTATCAGAGCAGATCTGTTAACACACAAACAGTTTAAGATCCAAAAACAATCTTGTCTGAAGAAGAACAAACTCCAACCAAGCCCACCAAAATTGAAGAACCTCCGAAGACTCAAATCCATAGTCGATATGAGACTATTAGAGTTCTCATACTAAAACCATCTGAATATCCCATATGGAAGGTGAGGATGTCTATGTTTCTGGAAGCTACTGATCCAGAATACCTTGACAGAATCAATGAAGAACCACACAAGCCAACCAAACTCTCTGTTGTAGTTGCAGGTGAACCAGCAAAGTCTGTACTAAAGGAGAAGAGTGATTACACTGCTGAAGATATCTCATCAATTGCTAAGGATGCTAAGGTACGACACTTGCTGCATAGTGCCATTGATAATGTAATGTCAAACAGGGTAATTAACTGCAAGACTGTAAAGGAGATATGGGATTCCTTGGAGACAAGATGCCAGGGAACTGATTCAATTAAGAAGAACAGGAAGACTATACTTACTCAAGAGTATGAACACTTTGACTCAAAGCCTGATGAGTCATTAACTGGTTTGTATGACAGATTTGTCAAACTCTTGAATGATTTGTCACTAGTTGACAAGGAATATGATCTTGAAGATTCAAATCTTAAATTCCTATTAGCTCTTTCTGAATGTTGGGATTTGAAGTGTAACACCCCCAGATCCGGGGTCGGGGATCCGGGTCGTCACAGTCTTTCTTTCCAAAATATCACTTAACTTAATTAATAATAAAAATCCTCATGTTGTGACCCCACACTAACACACACCACAACACGTTATAGTCTCAGATATGAAATTGAAATAAGTACAAGTCCTTGAATCCACAATTTAAAAGTTATTACAACCCAAAATGATTACTTGATAAGTTTACAGTTAATTATCATTATCTGTCACAAGTTATACTATACATAATTGATTCCCAAAAGTAGAATGCCTGATCTACAAATAGATCTATCTCTGCAGCTATAGCAGCTACGATATCAACGGGAAGACGCGGGATGCTTCCCACGCGCTTGCGCTGGGTCTGCTTGAGTCTGGCCATCTTTCCTAACTGTTGTTGTGTGATGAAGAAATGAAGCAAGAGTGAGCATTACAGCTCGCAAGATAATATATAGTGTAAACAATAATGCAAGTATTTAAATAGATAACTTACTAGAAACCTTTATCAAGTGTAAGGTAATTACTTACTGGATATAAGCTTAAAGGAAGATGAAGTTACCAATTACTTCACTATACTTATACCATTTTAGAAAACTACTTGAACTACCACTGTTCAAAGTATAATAAGTTTTCGAAGTTCATCACATAGGTGGGACTACCACAAAAGACTTGCATAGATTCGATCTTTGAAATTTTATTGAATGAAATAAAGTTACGAGATACTTCACTAAGTCCCGATATATATACATATATCCATATATATATATATATCTCATACATTTCCTGAAAACCCATGTCATGTAAAGTATGATCAGAGTTGCAATATCCAATGAATTTTGAAAAGAAAAGAAATTTGGCATAAACCCGATATCTCGTTGATCAGGCAAAGATACCAATAAGTAACCTTTTCTACTAGTAGATGGATGAATCCCCCACCGGTCATCACCCTGGCCTCATTAGGACCTTGTGCTGGACCGCCACCCGGCCTCTTACGCGTTGATGGGCTGCCACCTAGCCACTTACACTTTGATAGACCGTACCCCGACCTATCGCTTATGCCGACTCAATTAGATGGACTTACTTCCCGAACTTTTAAAAATCATTTTGAAGACTCGAAAACATTTTTAAGAATGTTTGGAGTAATGCTGATTTAATAAAATAAATCAGTCCCAATATATTAGAAAATATCTGAATATTATTATTTAAATAATATTCCCATAAAGAATAATCTTTATAAAAATAATTGAAGTAGAAGTTTTAGATAACCAAGATTACGAATATTAAATAACCAAAGATATACTTATACGAAAGTACGATCTTTATTTGAATAATCGAAAAATAGTTTGATTATCGAAACATTATTCTTTAATAAAATAAAGAATATTATTTAGTAAATAAGCGGAGTCATAAGTCCTCGAATGAATATTCAAAATAATATTCATTAAATAAAATAAACCGAGTCATAAGTCCTCGAATGAATATTCAAAGTAATATTCATTAATAAAAATAAAGTTATCGAATAAACCTTATTCGATTAATAGTTTTGAAAACTATATCTATATATATATAATATATATATAATATACTCGGGAACATCGACTCCCGGTTTTAGAAAATGTTCGCCTTTGGGTCCCCTATACTAAGGGTATACGCAACTACTACTTATCTCTAGCATAGGTATTATGCAATTATAAGAATTGGAATCAACAGATAGATATCAAGATTACGAAACAGACATGCATATAAACCATATCAGCATGCTCCAATATATCGCAAGATTTGCTAATTTACCATCATGCATCTATCACAAGATAATGCATATACATATATACATCACAATAACAGTATAACGGGTAGAAAACTTGCCTGAGCGACTGGGGGTGATAAAAGTCTTGGGACGAGTCTGGTAACCTATAAACAATATATAAGTTAGAATTAAACCAAAGTCGCTTATGAATCTATACATTAACCAATTAGACCCTAACGTTCGCTTTTGCGCTTAACGATTCACTTAGGTCGCCCGAGTACCCTCGGCTCCACCATTTTTAATAAATTAACCATTAGGAATTTTAAGGCAATTCTTTTGCGAGTACCCTACCAACTGCCTAATCCACTTTACATAATTGTTTCATATTCCAGTTAGTCATTTAAGGGCCTTAACCAAGGTTTCAAAGTAAGGCGAGGGGTAATGGTTCGGTCGCGAAACGCCGTTACTTAAAACGGTCGTTTCTCCTAAACCGTACATCAGATTTAAGCGAACCACATATCAAAATGAAGATCGTAACATGAACTATCTAATAATGGCAATGGTCAAAACCTAAAAGTGAGTTCACGGGTCCTGATGTTAAGAACAAAAGCAGTCTAAGGTAAATCGGGCATTACGACGGCTATGTTTACGCGATTACCAAATTTGTACAACTCCAAATCAATCCACAATCAATCCCACAATCATTACTACAACCAAACTCCATCCATACTCTACTACAACAGCCCCAACATCTCAAGTTCTCCAATTTATACTACTCTAAATCATGAACTAAAAGCTTATACTTAAGTTCATTAACTAATAATCAAGATTTACAACTCCAAAAACATTACAAAACCAACCAATCTCTAAATATTCAATAACCATGCTTCTCATGAACTATACTACTCATAACAAGCTCTTAACATTTAATAATAATGCTAGGTTAAGAGATTATACCATCCTTGAGAGTAGGAGTAACTAATGAGCTGAAACAACCTTGGAAAATCCATACTAAAGCTTTATCTAAACAAAAACACAAGATCAAAATTTCAAGTTCTTGAAAAACACTATTCACTCTCTTCTTTCATGAATTATTGGAAGAGATTGTGAAGGAATTGGAAGCTTAGATTCAAAGGATGTCTATATCTATGTACAAGGAACCTTGGACAATTACCTCACTAATTAACAAGGTTTGGAACTTGAATTTGAATTTTTTTCTTCTATGAAAAAAAGATGAAGCCGAGAGCTTCTTGGCTTTGAAAATGAAAGTCAACTTTGTGTTTTGTGTTTTTGATTTGTTTTGGCTTGGTTGCTTTGTTTTTTGTTTTGTTTAATTAACCTTTTAACCATGGTAAAATTTGTGTGGCTTATAATCAACCAACAATTCCTTCCCTTTTGGTCATGCTTATGTCATCCTCCTATGTCATCTTCCCACACTTGTCTTCTTCTTGTTGGTGTGATGACATCATCATCACTAACCTCTTTGATTAACTCCTAATTACTTGGCTAATGATCGCTGATCTGCTATACGGTTCGCTTAACTTTCATTTTCGTTTATCGTTTGAGGGATCAGACCCGGGATCTTATTACTTGGGTTCCCTTAACCTTTCTCAATACATTATATTCCTTTTATGATCCTCTCTTATAATCCTTGAATTTAAATCCTTTTTATCCTATTACCTTATATTCAATTCTTTTGGTATCTAGTGGATTTTCGGGAAAAATCAAAGTGTTCGAATTTGGATTCTGACGATCTTTACATACACTTATATACCAAATAGAGTACTAATAAGATCTCAGAACAACAATAAAAGAACCCCTACAAAGTGTGGCATGAAAAGTTTTCTTATTCAGCATAATCATCAAAATCACTATTCATAAGGGTTACAAAAAGTCCAAAATTTTGGGGTTATTACATGAAGGCCACCACTATAAGAGACAACTATGCTCTTGAAGAAACAACTCTTGATGAAATTTATGGGATGCTCAAGATTCATGAACTTGAGATGGAACAAATAAGCAAGAGGAATGGAAGAAAGTCAAGGACTGTTGCTCTTAAGGCCGAGGAGGAATCCCCTAAAGCAGCTGCATCAAGGAAAGGCAAGGGAAAAGCTCTCATCACAAAGTCTGATACTGAATCATCAAGTTCTGATACTGATGATGACTCAAAAACTGAAAGCTTACCTGAGATGGATCCTGATAAAGGGATGTTGAAGCTCTGTGCTCTTATGGTGAAAGGAATCACAAGGATTGCATACAGGAAATTCAGAAAGGGAAAGAAGTCTTCCAGGAAAGGTGCAAGTTCTGATAAGAAGAGTTTCAGAAAATCTGAAGGCAAAGGAGGAAAGTCTGACAGAGGAGAATACATAAATGTCAAATGCTACAACTGTGGTGAGAAAGGCCACATATCTCCTGATTGCAAGAAAGTGAGGAGTGACAAAGGCAAGGCTCTTGTCACAAAGAAGAAAAGCTGGACAGACACTTCAGATTCTGAAAGTGAGGTGAACTATGCCTTGATGGAAAATGCTGATAGCAGTTCTGATGCTGCTGAGTTAAAGGTACCTCAAACTACTTATGCCTTTCATACTGATGATATTAATGAGTTGAGAAGATATCTTAAAACCATGTTCATTAGTTATAGAGATCAAACTTTAACATGTGAAAGATTAACTTCTGAAAATCTTGCTTATAAAACGAGGAATGATTATTTAGAAAAAGAGTTAGTCATGTTCCATCAAACTCAGAAAGATAGAGATGATGCTTTCTATGTTAGGGATGAAGTACTTAAAATGGATGAATCTTTAAAAACTGAGTTAGAAAAGGAAAGAGAGATTATCAGGACTTGGACTAACTCTGGTAAAGCAACTCAGGGTATTCTTAGTAGTGGAAACTAGAAAGAGGGCTTAGATTATGGAGATGATAAAAATGATAAGGGAACTATAGAGATTGGGCCTATAGTTGTTAAACAAAAGCCAAAGGTAAATCCTGTTAAGTTTGTAGCTGTAAAGTCTGATATTGATAAATCAGAAGTTAAAGAGAAATTAACTTCTGACAAACCAAAACAGGGTAAGCCAACTGAAGTAAACATAGGCTTAATGACAAAGAAGCAGCTTAAGCATAAGCTGAAAGATGTTACGAATGTAAACAAGGTAAAGCCACCTAGGAAAAATAGGAATGGAAAGGAAGGTGTAAATAAAAGTAATGATTATAAGCCTGTTCCTAATGCCCCTAGAAAGTAATGTTATAACTGTGGAAATTCTAACCATCTGTCTTCTTTTTGCAGGAAAATAAAGAACATAAACTCCTTACCTTCAAAGTCAAAAGTTAAGAGTCAGTCTGTTAGATATAGGCCACAAAATCCTTGTTTTCATTGTGGAATTTTATGGCATTGCATTTATACTTGTAAGGAATATCATAGTTTGTACTATGATTATTATCAAATAAAACCTTCTTTAAAGAAAGTTAGTATTATTCCTTCTAGTGTAAGTTCTGATGCAAAGTCTGATAGTGTAAATGCTGATAAGAAAAATGTTAACATAAACTCTGATACTAAATCTGCTGCAAATGTTAACAAACTTAATAAGGCCAAAGGATCCAACAAAGTCTGGGTCCTTAAAACTAATCATTAGTGGTCTTTGTGATTGCAGGGCAATAGGAAAAACATCCTAGTTCTGGACAGTGGATGTTCAGGACATATGACTGGAAATAAAGCCCTGCTATCAGACTTTCTGGAGAAAGCTGGCCTAAGTGTTTCTTATGGAGATGGCAACATGGGAAAAAGTTTGGGATATGGCAATATCAATCTGGGGAATATCATCATTGAAAAAGTAGTTCTAGTCTCAGGACTTAAACACAATTTGCTGAGTGTTAGTCAAATATGTGATAGAGGTTATCATGTGGATTTCTTTGAAGAACACTGTGAAGTTGTAAGCAAATCTTTAGGCAAAGTTGTTCTCAAAGGATACATGCATGGTAACATTTATGAAGTCAAGCTTTCAACAAGTACTGATGGTTTTGCAATCTGTCTGTTAAGTAGAGCATCAATTGAAGAAAGCTGGAATTGGCACAAGAAACTCTCTCATTTAAATTTCAATAATATAAATAAACTAGTCAAGAAAGATCTTGTGAGAGGTTTTCCAAAATCAGTATTTGCTCCTGATGGCCTTTGTGATTCCTGTCAAAAGGCAAAATAAAGAAAATCTTCATTCAAGAGCAAGACTGAATCTTCAATTCTTGAGCCTTATCACCTACTACATGTTGATCTATTTGGTCCAGTAAATGTCATGTCTATTGCAAAGAAGAAATATGATATGGTCATAGTGGATGAGTTCACCAGATACACATGGGTGTATTTCTTGCACACAAAAAGTGAAACTGCATCTATTTTGATTGATCATGTCAAGCAACTGGATAAATTGGTCAAAGATTTTGTGAAGATCATAAGAAGTGATAATGGCACTGAGTTCATGGAAGAGTTTTGCAAAGACCATGGAATAAAGCAGGAATTTTATGCTCCTGGAACTCCACAACAAAATGGAGTTGTTGAAAGAAAGAATAGAACTCTTATTGAAGCTTCACGAACTATGCTTGATGAAGCAAAGTTGCCAACCTACTTTTGGGCTGAAGCTGTGCAGCCTGCTTGTTTTACTCAGAATGCAACACTCATTAACAAGCATGGAAAAACACCATATGAGATGGTGAAGAAAAAGAAGCCAAATCTGAAGTATTTTCATGTATTTGGATGCAAGTTTTTTGTTCTTAAGACTCATCCTGAACAGCTATCCAAATTTGATCTAAAAGCTGATGAAGGAATTTTTGTTGGATATCCACTTTCCACAAAAGCCTTCAGAGTCTACAATTTAAGAACAAGGGTTGTCATGGAATCTATCAATGTCTCTTTTGATGATAAGAAGATTACAGGACTTGAAGATTTCAATGATCATGATCAGCTGAGATTTGAGAATGAAGTTTTAAATTCCAATACTGTAAATCCTGACAGTCTAAATCCTGATACTGCAAACTCTGATGGATTAAACTCTGATGTTATTGAAACTGTGGTGACTACGCCAAAGGAAGATGCACCTGTGCAGGGGGAGCATACTGAAGATACAACCACATCTCAAGAAGCATCAGAACCTACAACAGGCTCTTCAAGTTCTGATTCATCAAGTTCTGATGGGCCAAGTTCTGATAATTCTGGAAACTCAAGTGCTGATAATTCTGGAAACTCAAATTCTGAAGGATCCAACTCAGAGAGAATAATTTCAGGGGGAGCATCAGAAAATGTTGATGAAGACAACATGGATCATGGCGGAGCATCCAGTTCTAGAGAAAATCTTCCATCTGCAAGGAAGTGGACTAAAGCACATACACCTGACTTAATTATTGGAAATCCTGATGCAGGTGTCAGAACTAGAACAACTACATCAAATGAATGTCTTTATCACTCTTTTCTCTCTCATACTGAACCAAAGAAAGTGGAAGAAGCTCTTCAAGATGCTGATTGGGTGCAAGCAATGCAGGAAGAGTTAAATGAATTTGAAAGAAATAAATTCTGGACCCTAGTGCCAAGACAAAAGAACAGATCTGTTGTTAGTATAAAGTGGGTGTTCAGAAACAAAACTGATAGTAATGGCATAATTACAAGAAATAAAGCAAGGCTGGTTGCAAAAGGATATTCTCAATAAGAGGGAATTAATTATGATGAAACATTTGCACCAGTTGCTAGATTGGAAGCCATAAGGATATTTTTGGCTTATGTTGCTCACAAAAAGTTTACAGTCTTTCAAATGGATGTGAAAAGTGCTTTTCTCAATGGAGAATTTGAAGAGGAAGTATATGTTGAACAACCTCCAGGTTTTGTAGATGTAAAATTTCCTAATCATGTCTACAGACTTAACAAAGCACTTTATGGCCTTAAGCAAGCTCCAAGAGCATGATATGAGACACTAGCTCAGTTTCTTCTGGAAAGTGGATTTAACAGAGGGACTATTGACAAAACATTATTTTACATCAACCATGGAAAGGACTTACTTTTGGTGCAGATATATGTTGATGATATCATTTTTGGTTCTACAAATGACAGACTTTGTAAAAAGTTTGCCAAACTGATGCAGTCAAGATATCAAATGAGTATGATGGGAGAACTCAGCTATTTTCTGGGCCTTCAAGTCAAGCGGAATGAAGAAGGAACTTTTATTTGTCAATCTAAGTACACCAGAAATTTGTTGAAGAAATTTGGAATGCAAGACTGTTCAAGTAAATCCACTCCTATGGCCACTGCAACAAAATTGGATAAGGATACTGGTACATCAGTAGATATTACTATTTACAGAGGTATGATTGGCTCATTACTCTATCTAACTGCAAGTAGACCTGTTATCATGTATGCTACCTGTCTTTGTGCAAGATTTCAAGCAGATCCAAGAGAACCTCACTTAACAGCTGTGAAAAGAATTTTCAAGTACCTTAAGGGTACAGCTGACCTGGGATTGTGGTATCCTAGAGAATCAGACTTTAAGCTAATAGGTTACTCAGATGTAGATTTTGCAGGATATAAAATTGACAGGAAAAGCACAAGTGGAAGCTGCCAATTTCTTGGAGGCAGATTGGTTTCTTGGTTTAGCAAGAAACATAAGTCAATTTCCACATCAACTGCAGAAGCAGAGTACATTGCTGCAGGAAGCTGTTGTGCACAGATTCTTTGGATGAAGAATTAGTTACTGGATTATGGGTTAGAATTTTCTAAAATCCCTATTTACTGTGATAATCAAAGTGCTATTGCTATGACAGGTAATCCAGTTCAATACTCAATGACAAAGCACATAAGCATTAGGTACCACTTCATAAGGGAACATGTGGATGAAGGTATAGTGGAATTGCATTTTGTTTCAACAGATCAACAACTAGCAGATATCTTCACAAAACCACTATGTGAAGCAACCTTTACAAGATTGGTAAATGAACTTGGAATGGTTTCAGGTTCTTTCTCTAAATCTGCTTAGTTTATGTTCTGATACATCAGACTTTATGATCAGTATTTACAGATATTACTATCTTTGTGTATTCTGTGCTTAAATTGAAATTTGCTTAAGTGCTGATTGTTGTCTGATGTGAATTTCTAAACTTTGATAGTGATATGCATGTTTCTGTGACTATAAAATCCAATGAGAATAATTGTGCTAGATGCTGACCTAGTAATCTTTAATATACTAAAGATCCCATGTATGAAGTAATTGTTTATGTGGAAATCTTTTAACGCAAGCAAATTCTGATATTGAGCTTAGTTAAAGTTTACTTTGTGTATCTTGTAACTAAGTCCAAAACTAGAATAGTGCTTCTTATCTGTTAAGTTCTGATGTTGGTAAATCTGATGGATGTACTAAGTGCTGATAAGCCTCACTTATTAAAAGAAAAAGAAAAGAAAACAAAAGAAAAATCAGGTACTCCTTTGAGATCTAGAGTAAAAATGTGGAAGGGAAGACCCAAGTGCATTGCTGGTATTAAGTTATATGCATTAGAAAAGCAAAATAAAATTTTCTTGGTGACTTTTCACATTCTCTGATTACTGGAGAAATACTCTGACAATAGCATAAATTCTGATAAGCAGTCGTGACTTACTTACACTGAGAAGCCACTGTAAAATGGAATTTCAAAAGATGCATAAAATGAGCACAAAACAGTTGAGCTGGACTCATGCATGAACTCATTCTATAGTAGATTTCAGAATAATGACAGATTTTGAGCAAAGTTCTTAGTTATGCCTTATTTCTAAGATGTACTGAAGTGAATCAGATTTTAATCTTTATGAGTGATGAAAATAACTGTGATGGTCAATGTTGTGTTGGATAAACAATCCAAGTGTCAGTTGCACAAATTCTGAGGACAAGTTATGATGGAAATTCTGATGATTAAGTTCTAAAGAAACGAAATCAGTATTTGTGTGAAGAATTACAGAAATAGACATTCACTTTGAATAGGGCAATCTTGTAATTTTCTGCATGTAATTTAAGTTTCATGAAATGTATTCATTTGATATATTCATGAAATTTTACTTTATTGCAAGATTTTTCCTCTGAGTCATTTCATATTCTGATGACCCTTTATATTCTGATAATAATCAAGTTTTGCTGCTCACGTGGTAGTGTTTATTTGCTTGGTTTATTTTTGGTTATTCTTAAATGGGATTATTTTACCAGACTAATTGTTTAAATGGGATTACTTGATTAATGGGATTACTTGGTTAGTGGGACGGTTTTTCTCCTTGAAAAACTGCATGTGATAAGTAATGATTACTGAATACCCGTGCCCATTAATTATTTTTTTACTGCTGCATGCCTGACAGGTGTCCAAAGACCTTTCATATTCGTCTCAATGGTTATCTTTTCCATGTATAAGTAAAAGAGAGAAAAGATTGTAAAATCTTTTATTTACTTTTATACTCTATCTCTCTCTTTTTACTCTTATACTCTCACTATTTTCTGACGATTTATCAGACAGGCATTATCTTGAACACCTTTCAGACACTCAAATTTTTCACTGATTTCTCCATGGCACCTAAAGGTATTATCTTCAATGGAGCAAAGTTTGTTCCTAATAACTATGCTACCATTCTTACCACGCAAGAAGCCCCGTCAGAACTTCACTTTGTTCAGGACTTTTTAGCTAATAGTGAAATCGGATACGCTTTGACTCAACCATCAAGTTTTTCTGGATCACAAGTGCTGACATTCTGGAGAACAGGGGTTTATGATGATGGTGGTAAGCGTGGATCTCCTAGTATTGTCTTTACAGCAAATGAGGAGGATTATGTTGTTACTTCGACAGTGGTTCACAGGGCTCTCCATTTACCAGAAAATGTTCAATTTAGTGCTGCTGTTGAGGAACCACTGCTTCAGGAAATGATGGCTGATTTGGGCTATGAAGAAAGTTTAGCAAAAATGGGTCAACTCAAATGTGCACACATGTGCCGAGAATGGAGTTTTTTCTTTGACTGCATCACAAAGGCATTTGGTAACAAATGTACAAATTTTGATGTCATTCCAATCTTGTCTCAACAAATTGGGTATGCTCTTCTCCATCAGTCTCATTTTGATTTTGCTAGAACTGTGTTATGCTTTATTGGTGATAGAATGAAAGAGGATAGGAATATTGTCTATTTTGCTAGATTCTGTCAATTAATTTATAGTCACTGTACAGAAGATGAACCTATCTTAGCCAGTGACCTATTAGAATCCTTTAAGCTAGCCAAAAGGGCTTTTACTGATTTACTAAATGCTGATAACAAAAAGTCAATTTTGAGACCTCTTAGAATTCCCTTAGTTGTCAAACAAGCCCTGATAAATGCTGATGTTGCCAAATACTCTGAAATTTATCATGATGTACCACAACCACAGCATCAACCACAACCTCAGCCACAACCTCCACCACAACCATCAGAACCTACTCCTATCCCTCCTCAAACACAAACATCAGAATATGCTCATTATCCATCAGCACATACTACAGTGAAGCCTTCTTCTGCTAGAGCAACAGCATCAAGATTTAAGAAAGTTTCACAGCAGAAAAGAAGGAGGATCATCTTGAGAGATGAATCAGATGATGAGGCACAGGTACAACCTATAGAACCTGTTGTTCCTGCAGCTGAGAAAGTCTCTCCTCAGAAAGATACAGAGACTGGGAGTTCTAGGTCCCTGAAAAGGCCTAGAATAATTAATTCTGATGATGCAGCTCCTACAGTCTCTTCAAAAGCAAAAAGATTTAAAACATTAGCAAAAAGGCCTGCAGATTCTGGTAAAGGAATGGAAACAACAGCTAAGGAAGGGGGTCAGGAATCTCTGATCTCACAAGACCCTGTTGAAGCTCACAATTCTCCAAGTGCTGATCCAAACCTTCATGCAACTCATCACTCTCCACTTCATGAGCCAGACACTACTCATATTCCCACACCTCCAGTATCTCCAGTACATGCTAATAACCAGGGGCCAAGTGATGAAATTGACATCCATAACTTGGAAGTACCTCAAGTTTTGCATCTGGAAGCTCCACCAACTACACAACTTTCTCAGCACACTCCTCCAGCCACTCCATTGCTAAATTCTGATGATCATGGAGATGGATCTCCAATTGCTTCTCATACAGTCATTTTATTAGCAGATGATGATTGTAAAGATTCTGCCACTTCTGTTGCACTGCCTGCTGCAAACTCTGATGAAGCTGATGTTAATGTAGATGCTGATGCAGCTGGTCCATCTGGACATGCTCCTCTACCACCAGCTTCTAAGGTTGCTTTTATCGAGAAGTTTGTAGAAAGGGCTCATCCAGTTCCTTGCAGTGAGACTCAAAGAGGGCAAGAGTGGATCAAAGACTGGAATAATGTTGAATTTGTCCCTAATACAACTATTCTTTCTAAACATCTGACAAAAGCTGGTGAGATGTTTGCCAATGATGATTTCAAGACACATCTTAGAGTTACAGCACTGAGTACAAGGCACCTTCAAGGTCAACACTCAGCAACTTACGACCAGCTGGATAAAATTTGAAATAAATTGCAGGAGGATGCGGAGAAGATCAAAGTAGAGAAGCAGAAGTTTTTCAAGCCTAACTTTGACCATTTAGCAAATATTGAAAAGTCTCAAGACAAGCAGCAAGCTCAAATTTCTGATCTTTTACAAAATCAAGCTGCCCAACAATTTCAGCTCAATGAACTTCAAAATTCTGTGGAATTGTTTGTCTCCCTGCTTCTTCCTGATGATGCCAAAAAGGGGGAGAAAGTAATTAAGTCGAAATACAAGTCTACTAAATCACCAAAAGAAAAAGATGATGAAAATAAAGATCAGGGAAACTCTGAAAAGGTTGGAGGTCAAAGAAAAAAGCAAAGGATCTTCATTACAGAAAGAAAGAACTACAAGTCAAAGGCTAAGTTCTGATGCTGGCAAGAAATCAAGCTCAGGTAAACAAGTTCTAGTCAATCCTGAAGATCTTGATGAAGAGATCTCAAAGAAGCTGTTTCTTAAAGAAAATCCAGGGATGGATCTTGAAATGCTGGAAGAAGAATAAGCTAGACTGAAAGCTGTAATTGATAAGTCACAATCTAAGTCTAAAGCTTCTGCAACAGCAAAGAAACCTCCACAGGCTAAAGGCATTGTGATTAAAGAAAGAACAAGTGCTGAGGCATCTAAAGCCAAATCACAAATGGAGTATGATCCAAAGTTTAAGGGCAAAGGTAAAGTTGATGAACCTGTAAGGGTTTACATGCCAACTGTGGATGGACAAATAGATGTTGATGAAGATACTGATCTGATTTTGAAGAAAAAGAAAGATTCTCAAACAACCTCTGACAGAGCTCAAGTTGTTCAAAGTCAGGAGTTAGTAAATTCAGATGCTACAAGGAAGCAAGCAACCTCTGACACAGCTCAAGTTAGCTTGACATCAGGAGATAAGGGAATAACCTCTTACATTGCTCATGTTAAACCTTCAACTACTCTACCAGGATTCACCCAAGCTAAACAATCTGCTCAAACTCTGAAGAGTACATCAAGAGGTTTTCAGAGTAGATTGCTTCTAGGAAAGGAGACAAGAGATAGAACTGGTTTGGGAAATGCTGATGAAAGAAGAGTAAGCAACACAACTCTAGATCCTACATCTCTGTCTAAACCAGGAATAGGCACAACTCCTGAAAGATTGGATCAATTGGAGTCTGTACAGATGGTTTACCACTCTGCACTGAAAGAACAGGTTATGTTATAATTCATGACAGATGGGAGGGTATTCCAGATTAGGCAGGATGCTGTTAACTTGAAGTACTATGAAGAATTGGAACATGTGCTATATTTGCTTCAAGTAAAGAACAAGTCTACAGATGATGCTGCCAAATTCTTAAGGTCTAATATTGAGAGACAGAAGAAACTTTACAGGATAAAGTCTGACAGCTCATACTATCCTAAGTATAGAGCTCATGATGGAAAAATTGTTGAAATGAAGCCTAACACTGCAAAGATTGTTACTACCTTTCTGGGTTATAGGGCTGTTGAATTCAACATAGAATCAGACAAAGCCTATTATATCAGAATTAATGAGGATATAAGAAAGGCAAAGATCAATGATCCCAGAGCTACTATCTTTCAGATAAGTGAAGATACAGCTGAGCTAAAAGAAGCCAAAAGGAGGATGTTGAATGAACTTGCATATTCTGAGAGATGTCTTTTGAAGAATTATCTCAGGACAACTCCTGATATTAAAGAGATCACATAATGAAGCCAAGTAAGGGACTGCAACTGCTAAATTCTGAAGAACATACAGGCTAAAGCTGATATCAGACTTTAAGGATGGTAAAAGCTACAAGTACTGTAGGTTGTAGGTTTTTAGTTAAATTCTCATGTGCATTTGTACTTAATGTTTTTGACATCATCAAATATATATTGAACTTTTATATTATGCTAATTTACAAGTTGGGGGAGATTGTTAGATATATTTGAGATGTCATGTCTAATGTGTTTCATGTTTAGTTTTCAAATCTTAACAAACAGGAAATATCAGTATTTACTGAAATCAGCTTTTACTGGAAGTCAGAACTTAAGGATATCAGTACTTAAACAATCAGGAGATAATTATCAGAAGATGGATATTAGAACTTAAGTGCGGGAGGACGAACAGTTAAGGAAATGCTGATTGAAAGGAAAGAAGATCAAGACTAAATAAAGAAGAGATATGCATGGAGAAGATTTCTATGAAAAATAGAAGACTTGGAAAAGAAGATATCTAATTGATATATTTTAGGATACAGAATCATATTCAATATCAATTAGAAATTATCTTGTAACTGTGTAGTATATAAACACAGACATAAGATTTACACTATATGTGTTATCATAATCGAAGTTATTATTTATTGTAACCCTAGCAGCTCTCGTGATAAATTGTTCATCACTGAAAGAGGACAGTTACATATTGTAACAGAGTTTATTGTGTTGAATAAAATCTGTTTTCTGTTACTTGTGTTCTTATATTCGATTTGATTGTGATAAACACTGTATTCAACCCTCTCCTACAGTGTGTGACCTAACATATTAATTAAATAAATAAATGAAATCAAATTGAATTTATTTATTTAGTTAAAGTAAAAATCAATGATTATTTTTTTAATCCTGAAAATTCCAGTCGATTTTCAAATATATATAGAACTAATTTGTGCGTGCAGTAGTGTACAGATCAAATAATTGAGAGAAGCTCCGGGTTAATTTGCAAACAAAACAAAAGAATTGAAGCAGTTGTACTGTGAACAAAGTTTGGCAGGCCGCATTCTATTATCTCCGAGGGGCAAACCCAAGCGCGCCTGAAGCGCAAACCACCACAACTCCTGCTTCTTTCTGGCGCGTGCTCTACACGCACGTCCCTCCTTCCTGGCACCTGCATGTTGTACGAGTCAAATGAAAAAGAAACCAGCTGCCAACCTACTTTGTTTATTTCGAATAAAGAAAAAGGTTGGGAAAAAGAACCTGACTGGTCGCAAGTTGTTAGTTTAAAACAACCATATAAATCAACTTATGTTCATGCGTCGCCAGTTGAGTAAAAAAGTCGCAAAGTTGGAATTCTGAGTCGCCGGTTACATTCTAAAAACAAGTCATGCAAGCTGTACAAGTTAAAAGATATGAATTTGAATTTGCCACGTATCTTCTTTCTATCTTCAAGCAAAGTTCAGCGGGATTTATTTTCTGGAGAGTTGGTTGATTTTATTTATTAAAATTATGGAGAAAAATGCTGCCCAATTTGATTCACACCTCTTTAAAGTCTTATAAATTGTTATACTCATTATTTGTAGCCTCTTTTGTGTGTATTAATTATCATTTGGTAAAGAAACTATAGATTTTTAGAGTGATATTGTATTTGTTCTATTTATATTTGTTGCTTCGAATATTTGTATTTGGAATTGTAAACAAAACTCCGGGTATTTATACTTTTTAATAAAAAGAATATTTACCCAGAATCTCCTTGTGTGTTTAATTCGTTTTAATTTTGATATTCTGTTGCGGTTTATTTTAGAAAACGAAGAACATACATTCAACCACTTATGTACCTTTTGGACCTAACACACTTGTCAACTAAAACTAAAATGAAATTTCTTGACAAAAAAACTAATATAAAATTTATACAACTAAACAATTTTTTTATGAATTACAATAAGAAAATATTTTACATCCAGCTACAAAAGCTTACGTCATTATAATAAGAAACAACCTTCACTTGTTAATTCTGAAAATCATATCAAGAACACATCTAAAATGTGTTTCAAAATTTTCATATTCCAACGTTAAAGTATTTTATTAATTGAAATCTTTTCATTTAAACATTTAAACTGAAGCGTCAAAGCTCAAAAAATAAAATAAATTGACGAAGTAAAAATAATTAATGCAATAAAAGAAGAGTAGTGTTAAATTGGCAACAATATAAATTCAAATAAAAACATGCAGATATTTTTGTATGAAGGAAGCGGTATCCATGGCCGTTAAATTAGTTGATAACATTATTATTATGCAATAAAATTCTGGAAAAGCGTCTCAAAAAGCAACTAGTAGTGCAAGCATGAAGGTCGTTTCACTCGTATCTTTTAATCATCTCTCCTGTGATCAATCAATAATTTACCCCCGGAGTTTTACTTTTACCACCGTCCCTCCGCCGCAGAAGGTGTCTTTAAGACAACCCAGTTGCTCATTTCGCCTTTATTCATCATCCCAAAATAATTCTAGTACTAAGACTGAAACCCCGCATCAAGATTCCCAGAAACAAGTTACTTCTTCAAACCGGGTAAAAAAACCCGAATTCCCATCGGGTCCGGGTACTTTTGTGTTTAGCTCACTTTCCTTTCTAAGGTAATACACTAGGTAGAGTAAGAGAGTTAGCTCGCTCTCTCTCTCTCTCTCTATGTGTGCGTTTGTTTACAAAATGATATTAGTTTGTTAAGTTTGGTATTGGTTTGTCTTATAGAGATGGATTTAAGATGGATGAAGTTGGATGGGAGATTGTATCAATTGCATTGCCTGCTGCATTGGCTCTTGCTGCTGACCCACTCACTTCATTAGTTGATACTGCTTTTGTTGGCCACTTGGGTGATCTGTTTCTAAATTTTTCAGCTTTTAGTATTTTACTTAAGATATTATTCTGTTACTGATTCTTTGACTGCTAGTTAATGATGAGGTAGTTATTTGCTATTAGTGATGTTATTGTAACAGTTCTGTGCTTGAAATTAGTTAGTTTATGATGTTATTTTGTCTTAAAAGATGGGGAAAGGTGCATTTAAATGGCATACTAGACATTTCTTGGTTTCATTTAGTAGCTGGAACAATGGAAAATGTGGATAAGATGATGCAATAAAATTAAGGCAGAGCATATTTGTGTTGAATTTATGCAAAATTGCAGATTTTTTAAGTTAAATAGCTTAAATCCCGGGCGATGCACCGGTTCCGTTAATATTTAAAAATTTTATTTATCCCATCTTATTATAATTTTAATATATTTAGATCAATATTTAATAATTATAGATTTATATTAAAAATAATAGGATAAGCTGCAGTCGTAGTTTAGTAGGATAAGTAGATTATGTCTAGTAGCTTAACAATTTAGTAGTTTAGCGAATATATAACACTATTTATTTATTTATTTTAATAATCAAAATTAGGAAATAACCGTTGAACCAAATTATACCCCATTCCGATTATTATAGTTTAGTATATATAGATTCATTTAGAGCATGCTCATGTAGTTTCTAAATGTCTGTCGTACTAAGGCTTTTCTTAAAAAAATATTTCCACCTGGCAACTTGCAAATGTTAGCTGATCTTAGGTAAGACCTTAGAATGCATAGGTCAGGATGATAGTCTTCGGTAGTATTAGGCAGAATACTTTATTTCGTCAATTCTTATACTCTTTGAGTTTGCAAGCACCTTATTAATTATTTATTTTGTGTAGGTTCTGTTGAACTGGCAGCAGTTGGAGTTTCAGCTTCAGTGTTTAATCTTGTGTCGAAGTTATTCAATGTTCCTTTGCTGAATGTCACGACCGCCTTCGTTGCAGAAGAGCAGGCATCTATTACCAAGGGTTGTGATCATTCTGTTGATACTGACCTAAGTACTTTGTTTATAGTTCTTCCTTTTTTCCTCTAATAAAATATGATTTCCTTTTATTTACTGCAACCTGGTTCCATTTCTTTGTTTTTTTAGATGGCCTGCAAGATAAGAAAGTTCTGCCCTCAGTGTCAACTTCTTTGGTACTAGCTGCTACAGTTGGGGTTGCAGAAGCTGTAGTACTTTCAGTGGGCTCAGGCCTCTTAATGAATACCATGGGTATACCCTTTGTATGTGATATTTATCAATTATTTTAGTTTAGTGGAAGACTAATCTAGCTTCACATCAATTGTACTTTTAATGTGGTTAATTAAAAGGGTCAAAGCAGTTAAAAATTGGTTGCATTTTAACATTTATACATATCAGAATTTAGTCATACAGATGTCCTCAATGTCTATAAAGGAACATTCTGTAGACATTTGAGAAACAATATTCTTAACCCTTTACATATAACTGAGAAGGAAAAAGAGTTGCTAGAATTTGATATCCCATCTTAAAAATAAACATAAGGCTGTACATCATGATTCATCTTGAATAGAAAATATTTTATGGTAGGCTTGGAACTTAAATTTCTTGAAATTTTCTACCTAGATATGGAAGACTATTTGATTTCTTAACCTTGATTAAGAATCATACTGCATCTCAGGAGGAACTAAGTTGTCCAGGATGACTGTAAACTGAGCTAAAGTTTTATATGTGTATGGAAAAGCATGCCTTGTAATTGGAGATGATACAGTGATATAATTGAAACCTTTGTCTTACTTTTTTTTTGCAGGATTCACCAATTCGTGTACCAGCAGAACAATTTCTTACACTGAGGGCATTTGGTGCCCCACCAATTGTAATAGCTCTAGCTGCACAAGGCACATTCCGTGGATTTAAGGATACTAAGACACCTTTATATGCTGTTGGTAAGTCCAAAATATTGTGAACATTTACCGGTGTAAAAAATATGTTGGAAATAAGTTTCTTCCGTTTATAAATTTTCTATGCTACTGGAAGTTTGAAAGGATTGCTGTCAACCGCTAGAATTTAGTTTTGTGCATTATTCTGTTTGTTAGCATGCCAAATTTTATTGACATTTTTTCCTTGAAAATGGGATTTGACATAGGTTGTAACAATAGAGAAGTACAAGGAAATAAGAAACAATAGAAAAGTACAGAAGAATAAGTTTATGATTGATGACCCTTAAGAACCTAGTAACACAGAAAAGCTTTTAGAAACTCAATATAGCTCCAGTTGCATACTTTAGTGAAACTAAAATACAGAAGCTTAGAAACAGCCTACTCAGAGATAAAAACGACCAGGTCAACTACTATCATCACTCCCTTCACCAAACTTGAACTATTAACCAAACAACTTGTTATGCTGTTGAGCATTTTGAGATGTACTGAAGATCTAATCTCAATTGGTATCCTTTTGCTTTGGAGATCAATATTTCAGTTTTTGACAATCATCTTCTGGATGTAGGTGCTGGTAACTTACTAAATGCTTTGTTGGATCCAGTTTTGATTTTTTTGCTTGGTTTAGGAATTGGTGGGGCTGCAATATCTACCGTAATTTCTGAGTACGTTGATGATGTGGTAAAACTAATGGGCTAATTTCGATTTATATTTTATTTTCTATAAATTTTCTCATTTGTGTAATCCTGTGTTCTAATATATTTGTGAACTTTCTGTATGTATCAGGTACTTGATTGCCTTTATCCTTTTGTGGAAACTGAATGACAAAGTATCACTTATTTCTCCAAAATTTGAAGCAACAAAGTTTTTTCAATATCTGAAATCTGGTATGTTTCGTGAACTTTAAACATTAAATGATCGTCAGCTAGTTTGTTGCACTTGTAAGAATAAATGTTCTTTATTAATGTGTTTTTATAACTTTGATACTGATTTAAATTTAGAAGGTATTTAAATTTTAAGTGATGTCCATGTTAAAGGCATCCCAGGTTGTTTGTCTTTTTGAGAACCATATAAGCAGTTGAATATCTAAAACTTATATTTGCAAATAAAATGTTATTTTGTTGTATTTTCGTTTCTAAGCCCTGTGATTCCTCAGGAAGAAATTTTCAGTTTTTCAAAGTTAGTGAGCTGTAATCAGCATGTCAGTTCTACTTAATAAGTTTGATGATATATTAGTTACTCTTTGACTGTTATATATAAGATTTTAATTGGAAAAAAGATGTTATTAAAATGCAAGAGTATCAAAAACCTATGGTAACATTTGGATCTTTATCTATCCAAGTAATTATGATGCATCTGTGGTAGTAATCATGTGAGGCTATATAACCTGCACAACATCCAAACTTCTTCTTAAACTTCGAACATATTTATCTTGTTTGTAGGTGGATTTCTAATTGGAAGGACTCTAGCAGTGTTGGTAACCATGACAGTAGCGACATCTATGGCAGCAAGGGATGGCCCAGTACCTGTAGCTGGTTACCAGATCTGCTTGGAAGTTTGGTTGGCCCTATCTTTGCTTAATGATGCTTTAGCAATTGCAGGCCAAGTAAAACCTTAACTCTTCGTATTTGCTGCATCAATTATATCCCGTCTAACATTACTTGTCAACATAGGTGGAAACATATACAAAAAGGTGCTTATGAGATTTTCCAAATTCTGGTTTAGGAACTTCTGTGATACATGTGAATTGTATGTGTTTGTGAGAGTCTATATGTGTGTGTCTGTGTGACAAGTGCTAGCTCGGGAATGAAGCTTCCCTGACCCTTACAAATTGCTCTTAGTACTCTTCCAAAAATTTTAAAGGAAAAAAATTCATTGGATGAGAAAAGTACATGCGATAAATGAACATACCTGAGGGGTTTGGGTCTTGACAGAGTAGAGTGGAAATATGGTGTACTCATAATTTTTTTCGCGCAGTAAACTTTTATTATAAAATAAAATGAAGAAATTCTTTCCTTTAATTTTTAAAGAAGAAATTTCTTTAAAGCAAGTTGTCTCAAATTTTTATATCTAATAGCAACTTTGTTGAAAAGTGCATCAGTGGTATGAAAAAAGAAAAAGTATATAGTTGGTTCTATACGAACATTCTTTTTCCTCGTCCTAGATTTAATAATTTGCACTAAACCTAAGCCTTCTGATAAAAGAATGTAGTCGATTTCTATACAAACATTCTTTTTGCTCATTCTAAGTTTAATAATTTGCACTTAACTTGAGCCTTCTGTATTAAATTGTAAAATAAGCTGATTATATGATATCTCTCTTTAAATTTTCTTAGGCTCTTCTTGCAAGTTCGTATTCAGAAGGAAACTATGAGCAAGCACGCCAAGTAATTTACAGAGTTTTAAAGGTTGACCATATTTCTTTTTCTCTACATTATCATCCTTTTTTAGATGGCTTTTAGTTGAAGGAAGACAGCATCCATAATTGATCCACTTCCATCTATTTCTAATGTTTTTTTGTTGATAAACGTTTTTTTATCA
Organism: Apium graveolens; assembly: GCF_009905375.1. Lineage (NCBI taxonomy): Eukaryota > Viridiplantae > Streptophyta > Magnoliopsida > Apiales > Apiaceae > Apium > Apium graveolens. Next base: position 176,554,645 of record NC_133651.1, read on the forward strand.
GTTAGGTATTACGGCTGGTGTCTCCTTCACTGTGTTCTTGTTACTCGGATTTGGAGCAATCTCTATCTTGTTTACCAATGACTCAGAAGTTCTGGAAATTGCTAGATCCGGTACCCTGGTAAGAACCTATTATTATATTAGCTTTCACGCTTTAAAAATGATCTGCTAATAAATTCTATATTTGCTCTCTCCATCTACCATTTGAACTTGGTTTATGTCTTCTAAATGGTGGCAAGGTAGTCAGCATAAAACAGTCCTACATTAAGCTTACCTTTACTTAACCAATGTTTCTCTTGTATCTAATTCTTCAATTAATTAAGTTCATCATATAACTCCAGTCATCTATGGAAACAGTAGGTTAAGGATTCTAGATAGATGATACTCATCTCACTCCCTAGGGAAAGGGTTTAACTTGTTGTTTAACACATCATACAACCTAGTTCATTCTTACATGCTTTGATATACTTCCCGTATATTTTTTGCATATTAAAATTTCTCTGACAAATTAGATGAGTTGTACAAATTCATATAGTTTTATATAAACCTTAAAGCAAGTTACTGAAGGCAGAGATAATGGACTATCTGGCAAACCATTATTTTGTAGTTCGTTGCCGGATCTCAGATAATGAATGCACTTGCTTTTGTTCTTGATGGGCTATATTATGGGGTTTCAGACTTCGAATACGCAGCATATTCCATGGTATGTGTTTGTGCCACAATTTTTTTTTTCTCGGAGTGCCAGTTTCTTCATCTCTCTTGACTCTACATATGACAAACAGGTACTGATTGGATTAATTTCGACAATATTTATATTTGCTGCTGCTCCTCTTTACGGTCTTGCTGGGGTCTGGACAGGGTTGTATCTCTTCATGACACTGCGCGTGGTAGCTGGCATTTGGAGGTAAACTAATTCTTGTAATTTTCTGAAATCAGTTCTATAAAAACGTGAGCATGCGTGCAGCATGCCGTGTGGAGAAAACTCCAGTGCTTTAGAAAAGAGTTAGCCAGATGTTAGGATCCATTATAATCCTCGTGTCTATGTTTTTTTTACATTTTTAACTGTCCATGGGGATGCTTAATCCGGGAATAAAACCAATTGTGAATTTTATTAAAGTAAGAAAACACTCCTACCATTAAATGTTTGTTTCACTTGAGAAATAAGGCTACCGAAAGTAGACATAACAGTAATGCACGTAGCTCCTGCAATGGTTTACAGGAGCCTTTTAAGGTTTATATATTTTGTGGGAGATGTACAAAATGTGCCACTATCCATTATAATGAGTTCAAGCTCATGTTTATAAAAACTGAAATGGCATCAAGCAAAAACTAATACCTTCATTATTGTTATCATCAAAATCGCATCGGGCTGTTCATACTAAGCCCTTTGTTCCTTTCCGTGTATATATATCTATGATGTCAATTGATTTAGCGAGAAGGTTACTGGTCTGCTTGGGTTAAAGGTAATTCATCTGAACAATGGTTACTGATCTGCTTGGGTTAAAGTTAATTCATCTGAACAATGGTTTCTGTGAGCATGAATATTGTACTTCCAAAAAATTTCTGTTTACGTGTATGTATGTGTATTATGTCCGTATCTTGCACCTCAAACAAAGTACCAAATCTTAGGTTAAGCTCAGGAAGTGGACCATGGAAATCAATATGGTCTGAAAAGGTGTAGGGCATCAATTATGTGATCTACTTTCTAAATCTGAACCCACACGTGGTTTCTTCTGGTTGTGGAAGATGAATTGAAGTTCATGGGGCAGTACAAGAAAACAATAATCTCTTGGTATAATACAATGAGCTGCATCAATGTCGGATGAGCAAATCTTCACTAAGATAGTGGCTGGTTACACTTTCAGATTGTTTATAACAGATGATGATCCCACAGATGTAAAGTGTAGTGAGATGGTCATACTTATAAAATGCAACGGGTGGCCATTGATTTAACTCATTTACTGAAGATAACAGAGAAATTACATTCTATCCTGACACTTTTATTTGGCAGAAGGTAGCAAGTTAAATAGTGAGGACTTGTAAGACATGCATTACATTTATTGCTTATTTTTTGACCTGATAGACATAACTCATTTTGTATTATACAAGTGTGCTCAAGGTAAATACAGTTTTTTGTATTCATCAATTTATGATTTAACACCATTTTCTTAATAACGTGCTACTAAATTACACAAAAAATACGTAAGTTATTAAGAAGCTGGGGATCTAAATAAGGTTTCTGCTTAGGAGTGGTAAAGTTGGTGCAGATTTCATCCTCTGCAAAGTTATACTCCATGGGGTGGGGTTATGGGGCTAATTGTGTATGCTTGGTTTGATTGTTTCAAATACAGAATTGGGACTCAAAAAATCAGATCACCAGTAATACAATATACTCTTTGGTGATTTCACTTGCACAAATGGTGTCAGGCGGAGAGCAATCCTTTATTGGATATATATTCCTAATCAGTTTCCCTGCAACAACAGTCTTCTCCCACAACTTAAACTTTAAAGCAACAATAAAAAGAAAAAGTGAAGTATGCAGAAGACCTACTAAAACCGCTCTGGCCAATATTGAAATACAAGATTAAATATCAATCTTTTCAACTCTGTTCTCCCTAGGAACATAAATTCCCAAAGAAATTGTTTGCTCAAATTTAATTTCTCTGCTGGCTTTCACTTGCTCCACTAGCTCAACTTTGTTCACGGTGTTTCTTTCTCTATGTTTTATTAGTATGTGGAATCTAAATTTTCTGGACATTGCACTTTGGGTAATTTAACTTCTAAAGGCAACAGCAGCAACAGAAGGCTTAGTGGTTCACCACAAAATATGGCAGTGCACTCAGCACACGCTAATTCTATGGCTGTACTACTTTCCCAAGAAAGAACGGATCCTACTGCCCACACTAAATCTTAAATTCATCACTTTCAAAATCACAAAATTCTTAAAAAGTTCACAAACGGCTATCACCTTTAAGCTTAGCCAGTTTCAATTATTAACTGGCATCAAACTATTACCTGTGGTTGGATTAAACATCATAATTTTACCAAACATCTCCAAATGATATTTAAGTTTCTATCAACAGTGCATCAATTAAGGTCTTCTTTTTCAGTTCCTAAATGCATCAATTACGGTCTTCTTTTTCAGTTCCTAAATGAATCACTTTCCAATAACTAGACTAATTTTCTAGGTTCAGGTAGGAATAGTAATTAACTGCAAAGAAGTAAAGGATATTGAGTTTATCCCCCTTCTTTATCAATTATATTTCTTTTTCGCCAACTTATCTTCTTTTACTTGCACAACTTGTAACAGCGGATATTCCATATGATACACAGCACATTTAAGTTGAAAGTATTTGGAAAACCATACATGGAACTAATGGCAGCAATAAAACAAAAGCATAATTGCCAATGACCTACACTAACAAATAGGTGATAGAATCACAAGACATGCTTATCATGATGCTGCCAGTTTCTCCAAGTACAATACGCAAAAACACAACCTTTCCATAAGTCAGCCACCAGGTTTTGGTCCTATTCTGAACCTACAATAAGCAAGGTTAAAATTAGGGGGAGAAGAATTCAACAGGCAACAGGGTAGAAAAGTATACTAAAACTTATTTACATATTGACGTATTAAAGACGTAGTTTGACATTGGTAAAAATAGTTATAATAGATGAAGCAAAGAACTATAGAAACTGGAATGACCAAAAAGTAACAGAATCTATATTTATTTTTTATATATGTCAGATAAGTCAACTACTAAAGCATAAAAGTTAGATGTGAATAAGGTCCATTAAGCATATATTTTGAGAAGGCCCAATCATCCTTGATGTACATTTCTATTAGACAACAGACACTCGCTAGTCGCTAGTCTCAAGTGAATAATGAACAGTGAACACTCTGATAATACTATTCCATTTCTTACAAGCTATTACGATTATTGAATAGTTATGTTTATCCTTCTCAGCTTTCATTCATGATATAAAAGAAGACATCCAATGCAAAGATGGTTGAAGACAAAATGACTCCCAATGGGCCACCCAGCATGCAACAGAAGTCATATCAGACACATGACATCTTACTAAATTCTTTTACGCTATGTTCCTAACTTTTTTAGACGAAGAAAAGAAAAGAATTAAATTTGGGAGAAAAGGAAAGAAAATATTTGATACATAATTTACTTTCTTATGTTCCTGAGTCTTTCCAGGAAAGAAAACAAAATGAAATTATGTTAAAACATTTAACATATTTATTAGTGCAATTTATCTTTCTCCCTCGATCATCCCCACTTTGGGAAAGAAACTAACTCATATTTAACCTCCCTTTTTATTCTTTTCTTTCCTTAATAAATCTTGGAAACCCGTTAGAGAAAATTAATAAGCGCGAATCTTTCCTTTTCTCTCCAACTTTAAACTCGGGAACAAGGTGCAGATCATTATTGGATCCTTAAGAGGAGCTTAAAACATTAAATTCCAAACACAGCCCTTTCTTGAAACTTTAATCGGAACAAAAATTATTGTTGTGCCGTCCCCTGGCTAGGATTCTGAAACAACTACCAGTAGGGTCATAATAAACATAACAGTAAGGGACAATGCTGATAAAGGGGAAGAAAAGGAGGACCACAAAGACAGGTAAACCTTATACTGTATAACTTGTGATGGACACACTGCAAGTTGTGAATATATGACCAGATTGGTGACACTGACTTCAGGGTTTAATACATCATAACAAAAGGCTTTCGAAGATTAAGTTAAACAAAAACCAAAATCAACTGATGTATAGAAAAATCTTTAGACTACAAACTAACCTAAGAAGCAGGGGTGCGGAGTACAAGGATACTACATAAAAATATATTATATATGTAATTAATTATAAAAACCAAGAGTAACATTCAATTCAAATTAAGCCATATAATAAAACTCATACAAAAATCATTCTTGAAAACTTTAATAAATAGAATAGATAATAGTAAGCAGCAAGTATCACTTAACACATGTATATAAATAATAGTTGATATGTAATATTAGAAACAGACACCAGCCAATTGATTTTTTTTAAAGAAACGGTAGTACAGTTCAGTAATAATCGGGTCATTGGTTCCAGTCAAAGTACAGAAAAAGTTGTAGTCCACAGATATAATTTCATATACATACATATATACGCTTATACATATACATTGATACATCATCACAATATAAGTATACAACATATGAATCTGAAACCTACATCCACACATATATTAAATATGATACAGTCACCTCCTCTTCGATTAGGTCACATCTTCAATTGGGGGAAGTTTCAATTGGCAAGTAAGTCCCAATCTTTTTGTTTGTTCGATTTAACCCAAGTGAAATTACTTTTACTATCCCTCCGCACCCTGGTGAATCTCTTTGCTGAAATACGTCGATACGCCATGTGGCATGGTAGCGCACCCCCTCACTATGCACGCTTTGCACTCCTTAGGAACTAACTTATAATGGAAAATAAGCATGCATCAATCATTCTAGTCTAGTGCTATACTTAGCATGAGACTCGCTAGCAATGTTACGTTAGCATCACATACACCGAGAACACCTTTCACTTTACCCCAAGTATTTGGTGTTAAAACATTACTATTACAATCTCGAGGCACACCTGTAATTAAGTTAATGTAAAACTTTATATTCTAACCCTCTGAGGTACTCGTTTACTAAGTAACACTGTTAGTATGCTAATAAATTCACAATTTGTTCTCATCGAAAATCAACAATTAAAGAAAGGGTTGTACCTCAACTAGCAAGTGCAGTCAAGAATCACTCCAAGCCAGCAACCTTGTACCTTAACTTCATAACACGAGTTTCCTGTCAAATACATCATAACACTAAACATTTTAACATGAAATATAAGAAAACCGTAAACACCACAACTCCAATTCCACTTGACATCGGAAACAGACATGTTACAATTATTACCTGCTCAAGCACTTTAACCGAAGACTTCTCAACAAGCCTAGCCAATCCATTAAGCTTTCTAATCATTTTACTATACAAATCCTCTACTTCAGCTGTATAACCCGAAGCTTCAGGGCCAGTCAGATTCTCCAACTTCTTAAGTTGAAAACCATCAGCACACATATCCAACTGAATCTGACTCTGATTTTTGGATGTTAAACTCATTTCATCAGCCTCAATATTAACATCCTCCGACATCAAATTCGGATCCCTAATTTCACAAGGCATTTGTGGAAACGGAGAATTCGTTTCATAATCAACATAATGTCCTACATTAGGCCCAATGTTAATAATTTTCAGCGTTTTCGGTTCAAAACAGTCGGTTGATAATCGAAACTGATACACACGGTAATCATGCGTGTGAATAAAAACCTGATCCTCTTTCCGAAACGGAGTCGTAAGCAGTAAAAACAAACACGGCGACAAAGTGATCGAATTCGCATTAGGCGAATTCAAAACCTGAAAACTCAAGTCAATGTTGGATGACAGAGATTCAGTAACACAAGTTTCACGCATTGACGGACGAAAAGCGGTCTTCCGGCGACCGGAAAACCATCCGATTAGGGTTCCGGTAGGCGGAACGACTTTACGGAGAAATTGAAGGTTAATTTGGCCGGAGGGGGTGTAAAAGGTGGAGGTGGAGCTGGATGAAAAGAAGGAAGTGACGGTGGCGATTAAAGACGGTGAATTATCGGAGGATGAGTCGTCGGAGAGATTGACAGGGGAGTTAAAAGTGACGGAGCCGAAGAGAAGGCCGTCGATGTCGCCGGAGGAGGTGGAAATACGGTGGAGAAGAGAGGAGAGAGTGGGGCCCGGAATGTGTACTTGTTTGATCGGACGGTCGTCCATTGTGGTGTATTGATCTAGCTTGTTCCCAGTGTAGCTTACGGACTTCAATACCCCCCCTCATTTTTCATTTGTGTTACTTTACTTCTTCAAATACTACCTACCATTTTTACGAGGAAAGCGCCTAAGCCCTAACTATATATTATCCGTTTTTAAAATTAAAAATCGTAGCAGCCAGTTCAGATTTGATTTCACTTTTAAAAATATTGATTGGGTTAAAATCGATTCGATTTCGGTTATAAAATCAAACATTATAAAATTAAATAATGTGTATTAACACAAATAGGACGGCCTGTTTGCAAAAAAAATAATCAAAATCAGGTAATTAGGTTGCAAGACAAAAATGAAAATAAAATAAAATACTTGCTATCGTATAAACTACAACAGCATATTGTTCTATTTCTAGAAATGTCATCACCAAAATGAGATGAGTTATTTAATATAGACTATAATTAGAAAAAGATAAAGACATCTCGTGATGTTTAGAATTTTTTTCAAAATCGGAGTTCAAGATCAAATTCATCTTCCGTGTATATAAGGTTAGAATGCAATACTGATTAGCAATGACAATTAGAATTCAATACTAACTGGCCATGATATTTACGGAAAAATTTAACCAAACTTGGATATGTCAAACTTCTCTCGACTTTTCCCTATCTACGTGTCAAACTGCCACCATCATGTGCGTTTAAAAGAAAGTGAGTTTGTTCATCAGAAAGAACCTTTGTTATTCCCAGTGGACTAACAATGAGATTTACAAAAGGGGCTTGAATGTAAATCTCAAAAAAATTTCAAGTTTTGAGTAGTTTCTAAGGCTAAGTGTTTCTGAGAACAAGTGTGTGTGAATTGCTTGAAGCCAATGCAGACAGATATATATATTCAAACACAAATGTAAAGAACACAGAGAACTTAAAAACTTTTCTGGTGGATTTGTTGTTCCACCAGAGATGTGTTATTTCAGAAAATCTGTTATTCAAAGAATTAAATCACAGCTGCTTCCTAGTACAAACTAGATGATTTTCTCTCTGGATTTTTCTAAATAGCTCTGGAAAATTCATATCTAATTACTAGCTGCTACTTGGTTTATATATCACCAAGTTTACAAGTGAAGACAAAACTGTAAAATATAATTTAAAAGGCTCTTCACATATTTCTTCTTCATTTCTCTATCCAATGCAATCTAGGATAATCTGTGAATCTTTGAACACTTCCTTGTTTGCACCAGAATGGAAATGCTGCATTTTCTTGATTCCTTCAAGAGGCTTCCACATTCCAGTTTGTCTCTGTCAACCCATGTGCCTCTGTCAGCTTATGAATTGTCACTATCAACTGCTAATGAACTAAGCATCTGTTGAAGCTTTCATCCGTTGATGCCTTATCCGTTGAGGCTTTGTCCGTTGAAGCTTTATCCGTTGATGCATTATCAGTTGAAGTCTTTATCCGTTGAAGCACTTATCCGTTGATGGATATTATCTGTTGAAGCATTAGAGACATCCATTGAAACTTTATTTCTTATCCGTTGAAGGTCTTCAATATCAGTTGATACTTCTTCACTTATACAAAATTACAAGGCATGAAATATTTACAGTTAGCCCTTCTATTTGCATATCCACTAGTAGTCAAAATGACTGATACTTTCCTACAACATCTAAGAATTACAACTTGAATCCAGAGAATGAAATGTGCTACAATACTAAACTTATTGCTAAGTAAAGCTACTCCTTCAACGGATAGCCAAGATGGTCTTATCCGTTGAGGCTACAAATACTAGATTTCTACTTAAGTGTTTTGTTTAACTTATCATCAAACTAATACACATATTCCTAACAATCTCCCCCTATTTATGTCTACTAGAACTGTAGGCATAAATTTGGGTTTAGCTTGATGATAACAAAACACTTGACAAATATGTAAACTGTAATAAAGCAGAAATTCAAAAGTGCTGCAAAAATGTGTATGCTGAGATGGAATTGAAGAATTACATTATTTCCAAGGGTGCTCCTTTAGCCTGAGCAGATTAATTTCTTTTCCTTTGATCCCTTGTTTTATTTACTAGCCTCCTGTCATTCTCCTCTATTTGAAGTTGAAGTTGTCTGTAGAATTCAGCTTCATCTTCTTCATTGATGTCCAACTTAGATTGCATATCCTTGAGAGTTTCATTACTGGCAATCTTGAGCTGATCTTCAATTCTGAAAAATCTTCTGACTCCTTTGTTGTCTCTGAACTCCATCAACCAATGAGGTTATTTGTGAACTGTAATTCCTCTTTCTTGAATGAGTAATGTTCTAGGCAAGGCATTGGGCTCCCTCCAAGTTTTCCTTAAGTTGTAAATCTTGTTGAGAATCTCAGTCTTGGCAGTCCTGGTAAAGCCAGAATCCCTTTGTATGGCTGAGTAGACTCTAATCAAGGTAGAGTAGCCTTCATTCAGAATTCTGTAAAGAGGCCAAGTTCTTTCCCCATCTCCTTTGTATTTGAACACTAGTCTTTCTGGTAGCTGTCTGTAGGCAGCTATTTCCCTTACTTCCTCCAGCTCATCCAGATAGAGTTCAATATCTGAAAATTCTTTTATGTCACAGATGTGAACATAATCATCCTTAGAGGCTTGAGGCTTAGGCTTAAGCTTCTGTGTGAATTTGATTGAGGCTTTAGAGGGTGTTGATTTGATTCTTCTTTTCCGCTTCTTTGATGGTGGAGAAGAGGTTAGGAAGGTGGGCAATTTGATGGTGTCCCAATCAATTGGTTCCTCCTTGGGAATGATTGTTTCACCATGAATGTTCATGAAGGGGTCAGGCACAATGGGTTCAGGAATAGAAGGTAGTGGTTTAGATTTTGATTGGGTTTTTTCAGTCTTATCTACCATCTTTCTCTTTGCATTGGCCTTCTTTCTGTTCCCTTTCTGCCATTCTTCTCTTTCCTTACTTCTCTCTTCCATATCAGTATCAACCATGTCCCCCATAGCTTCATCGTCACTTTTGTCTTCAATTTCTTTCTGTTCTTCAGCCTGACTTGACTTTAGCTATTTTTCAAGCTTTGCTTGTGCTCTTTTGTCAGCCTTTAGCTGTTTGGCTTCTTCCTTCAACCTTCTGGTTTCTTCCCTCTTGGCTATTGAGAATTTGGGATGTCCTTGCATCACACATATGCTCTTTCCCTCTCTGAAGATAATAGCCAGGTTCCTCCTTACAGCCACATCCATGGTCTCTTTATGCTTTGTGATACTTCTACCCAAAAGCTTGTCTTCATCAGGCTTTGGAAGAGGAAAATCCACTCCTTTCATCTGAGCAAGGCTTAGAGGATTCTTTGTAGAGTACTTATTGGATCTGTTGTTGGGCTTGAGAACCATAGATTTCAGATTCTTGGAAGAAGTCTCTCCAACCTTATTCCTCCCTACTGGCTTGAGCTCCATAATAATTGATTCCACTTTTGTGCTATGCTTCACAGATTGTGATTGAGAAGTTGTAGAACCAAAAATTTATTGCATCTTTTCATCAATTTTCTTCCTTTGCTCTTTGACTTGTAATTCAGCTGCTGCTATCTGGATTAGATCAATTCCATCAAGCTTTCCTTTGATTTGAATAGTTGGAGAAGTGGTGATGGCAGGAACTAACACTTGAGATATTTGAACTGTTGTTGATGGCTCTCCTTCCCCTTTCCCTTTATTCTCCCCCTTTTTGTTATCATCAAGGGTAGGGGTCAAGCCTTGTGCTTTTGCCAGCTGCATGAGTAGATTTGTTTGAGTTTGTTGATTCTGAAGAATGGTGACCATAGAGTCTTCAATGATCTGAACTCTGGTTTCCAATCTGACCAGCCTCTTGTCAGCATCAGATTCTTTCCTCAGTCTCCCCAACAAATCTTGCATGGTACCATAAGGTATGACTGAATCCAACTTCTCAGCATTGTAGGATTTCAGATCAGCAATGTCCTGCTTGAGTTCATCCACACTTAGATTCTGTTTGAATTGCTGCAACTGCAAGAGATGCAGAGAGTCTAGATGAGCTTGAAGAATTGTCTTGGTACCAACATATGTAGTCTCCTGAAGGGCCTTCTGAATTGTCATGACTTGTCTGACCAAAGTGACACCAAACTCGCCTGGTGTTGATGCTTTTGCCCATGCCCATTCAGGAAGATCTGGAACAGAACTTGGGTCTGCTACTCCCCCTAAGTTCATGCTCTCATCCAAAGAATCAGAGTCATCATCATTAGAATTTACTCAAAATTCTTCAGATGGCTCACCAGCTTGAGAAGGCAACCTGTTAACAGCAGCTTTGTCTCTGAGAAGAGATTATGAAGTGTGTACAATGTTTAAAGTCTGTTCTGCCTCCACATTGCCCTGAGCAGCCAATAATTGATAGGCTGAAACAGGATGAGTAAAAGTGTCAGCATCCAAGGAAATGTTATCAATTACAGCTTTGTAATGTTACTGAAATTGTCTTTCCTTTTCTGCATCATCCACTTTCATTGACTCGCTAGCAATGGCTGGATCCACCCTTATAGCTTCTGTACCTGCCTTTCTCTCATTTTCTCTATTTTCTTGCATCAGGGGCTCCCCCTGGCTCACACCACCCTCACACCCTCACCCTCACCTGCTAAGGTGGCACTCCTCTCACTCACTTTTGCCATGCTGGAAGAAATAGCATGCATATGGTGACTCTCAACCTCTCCTTTTGCCTGGGAGCAACCCAACCTCTCACTCAAAAGATCACTCCCTTCCCTCAAACCTAAAAGTGATTGTACAGTAACCATGTCCTCTACAGTTGGAATTGTTTCTGTTATGTGTGTAGAGACCATCAACGGATAGGGAGTATCCGTTGATGTGGAAACTGATGGTATCAACGGATAACTGCAGTTAAGCTTATCCGTTGAAGAACAACCACTTGTCAACGGATGAAAGATATCCATTGAAGAAGGAAAAGATGTAGATATAGAAAGTGACATAATTGTTGAATCTGTGTGAATTGATTTTAAGTGAGGTGACACAGATTCTTCAACTACATCTGAAAGAATTGGCTGATGATCCAACAAATCATCTAAAAGATGATGATCATCAGGTTTTGAGTGGGGCTCCTCCCTGAGTTTTAATGAGGGAGAATCAAGAATTGATGTGAATATCATATCGACATCTAGAGAGGGTGATGGAGAGTTTGATGATTGGTGTGTTTCTATTATGAGAGAATGGGGCTGTGACTCCACATTTGCTGGAATCACATCAAGCTGAATTTGAGAAGGCACGGATACAGGTGGATATATCTGTGCTGTGTGTGACCTTTGTGTGGAAACTAGGGTCTTGGCCTTCTTCTTCCTTGAAAAGGCTTTAATTGGTGAATGTGTGGTTTCAGTGTCCCTCCCTCTTTTGGTCTGTGTCCCTGGTTGGGGACTATTTTCAATAGTTGCACCCTTTTGGGAGGATGCAACTAGGGATGTGTTTGACTCCTTTCGAACCACCACAGTCTTTTGAGAGACTGTGGCTTGGCTGGCTTGGGTACCACTCACCTCTCCCACCTTATCCTGGGGGGTTTCTTGATGTTCACCCCTCCCCTCACCACTCACACCCTGTTCACTCCCTTCAGGGTTTATGGTAGTTGTTACAACTGCTGTCTTTTGAGAAACAACAGAGGTAGTTTTCTTTGACTTGAGTTTTGAAACTTTAGTTTTGGTGGCTTTGGTAGGAACCTGTTTGGACAAAGACACAGATTTCATTGCCACACTGGAAGACAAAGAAACAATGGGGTTGTAAATAGTAGGAGTTATAGAAGTGTTTACCTCACTTACCTGTGGTGCATTCATGATTGGCAAATATACCAATGGCACCTGGCTGTTGAGGTTCATTCTCAAAAGGTCTGCAAGGACCCTTTTCTCTTGTGCCCAGCATTTGAGTTTATTATTCTCATTTGATATAACCAATCCTTCAGCAACATGATTAGCCAATAACATAAAGAATCTAGCATAGTAGATGTTATGTGGTCTATTAGCTTTGTTACCTAATCTGGAACCTAATTCTAGCATGACACAGTTGCTAAAATTAAAGTACATATCAGAAACTAGCATATAAAGCATATTAACAAGAGATGAAGTTATGGCATCAAAATTGCTAATCTTCCCAGAGAAAACCTTAATAAAGGCATCTCTAAGAAAACTCCATTCTTTCCTAAGCCCTTTCCTTCTAATACTACCTAAACTAGCAGAATCAAAATCATAGCCTATGGAATCTAACATAGCAGATACATCTTTATCAGTGTGTGGTGTCATGGCATTATTCTCAGGCAACTTAAAGCAAGACTGTATATCATCACAGTTAATGCAATAATCCTTACCTTTGAGAGAGAAGGCAATAGTCATGTCTGTAATATCCGGGATATATCGTGTAATTATTTTTGCTATTATATAATTATTATGTGTGTTCAGTATCTATTCTGTGAGCTAATTGTTAAGTGTTATCTGTACTTGAATATTCAAAAATAATATTAATTGAGTATTTTAATTTTTATATGTCCAAAATAAAATATAGATAATTGTCATATCTTCCTAATTATTTTTATGTTGGTTTATGGTCCGGGTAATTAAAGTCTATTTTATAAAAACGGAAACCAACCGACGTCACCCGTTGTTACGTTTTTGGAACCCGAAACTCTTTCGAGAACTCCTTCCTAACCTAATTGTAATATTCCGAGCATATTCCATGTTTCGACTTTTTCGATCCGGCGTACGGTTTGTCCTGCGCGGGTCCCGGCGCAATATTTTCGATACAATATTCATTTCGGTAAATCAATAAAACCCGTATTTTCGATAAACGGGAGCTTTTTATTAAACTATCACAATTATCACCTCGTAATACGTGTAACCAGGCGCTGAGACCAAGACCGCAGTACAAATTGTACTGATTTGGATAATTATCCCGAAAACCGATACCGTTTGGATCAGTTTTTACAAATAAACGTACCGTTTTATATCCGGAATGATCCAACGGGATATAAATTTTCCGTAATTATAAATAACCTTTTACCGTATTTTATTTCGTATCAAAATCATTTGCAGATAGTTAATTATATAATTTTCAGAGAAAAGCCCTAATTTCCTAAAACTGTTCTAAGAATCAAACAGCAAAACGAAGGCGTTACCGATCTCTGTTTTCAAAGCTTGAGTAACCAAAATGAAGGATTTGAAGTGTTCTATCAGATTCTGAGCTTTATTTCACTGCAGAAATCAAGGTTATTTTTCTAAAAATTTATTTATTTTCGAATTTATTTTATTAAAAATATGAAATTTTGTTCGGATGATTGTTTGTATGATTTGATGATTGCATGTTGTAGAGCTTGTTTTCCTGATGATTTTCATATGTCATACGTCTGATTTGGAGTTCAATAACATGTTCAAATTTGAGTTTGATTTTCGAATTTCAAAATTAGGGTTTATAACCCGTATGAATGTTCTTAACTGAAATTTGGGGGTTTCTTATTCTGTGATAGATTGATGTTGTGTTATAGTGGGTTGTATTCTCTGTGAAATTTGCAATCTAGTTGTATAAGTTTCATGAACCAACGTGGTCTGTAGAGAAGGGAGTTGTGTTTTGAAGTTTTCCGATGTTCGCCGGAAACTGAAAAACTTCACGGCCAAATTCCGGCCAACTCAGGGATTGTTAGGATGAATTGATTGCATAGTTGTGTTCCTGATGTTGTGTAGATGTGATCGGGAGGTGTTGGTGGGGTGAGGACGCCGGGAACGTGTTCTCCGGCGAACCCGACTGTTTTCCGGCGAAGGGCTGGAAAATTACAGTTTAGTACCCCAACTTTTGAAAACGATGCAGTTAGGTCCCTGAAGTTTCCAGACTTTGCAAATTTAGGATTCCTGTTTATAAAATGTTTAAAAATCATATTTCCTATTTATTTTTATTATAAAAATTCATTTTTAAATTCTGAAAATTCTAAAAATTATTATTTTAATTCTGAAAATTATTTTTAATTCACAAATAAATCTAAATTAATTAGTTAATTAATTTCAGTTAATTTATAATTGATTAATTGGTCAATTAATTCGAAAATTAATTGATTAATTGATTTAATTAATTATTAATTAATTTTAATTAATTATTTAATTAGATATAATTATTTAAAAATGATTTAAAAATTCTGAAAAATAGTTTCGAGCTTTAAAATATTATTCTAAATTATTTCCAAGGCTCGATAATTATTCTAAAATTATTTCGGAGCCAGAATGGGCCAACCGAACCCTGTTTATTAACCCGAAATTGATCCAACGACCCGTTTTAATTCCGAAAAATGTTTTAAAAATCATTTTAAATACCAGAAAGCCTATTTATGACCCGAGACTTCTTTATAAATAATATATCATTGATTACGTGATGTATTATGTGCTATATGTGACTTGTTAATTGACTATCAGTCTATATATTCGGTGTTTACTTGATTATTGCATAACTTTCAATCCGTTAATCGGATTTGGGTAAAACGAAGGGTAGATAGAAGTATGTGTTGAATAGAATTCCATGAGTAAATTATTGATAGATGCTTATGTTATGTGAGCAGAAGAGGCAAGACGTAAGAAAGGGAAACAGGTAGTTGAGGAGTAAAACGGTTGTGATTGGAAGCGAGTGCAGTGTAGTAAGCTAATACCAGGCAAATGTTCTGAACTTTCTCGAGATATTGTAGTACTTGATAATCCTGTGATATTGCAAGTGCGTTGAAGCACAGAAACCTAAATCCTGATTTCGGTTATTATTCTTGAGCCATGAATCATATTCTTTCTAATTCATTGATTATTGTATACCCAAACAAGAACCACAAATCTACGATACTACTCCACAAATACATACAAACTAAATACCAAACACAGAAATAAACTATTATATACTCAACCCATGGTATCTTATACTTTGAAAGACCAAATCCTTGAAACCTTGAAACGTTGATTCCTTTGTTATCCAATTCTTTCATTACCCAGCATCCAAGCTTTTAAATTGCCTTATTGATCCTTACAAGGATTGAAACCCTTTCATTGTTAAACATTTATTGTTGTTAATGATTTCGGTTATTGTTTATTATTGCATATTTTGTTATTATGTTAGAATTGGATTGTTTTTATAAAATTGTGGACCAGATTCGTGGTCAGACCATATAATGGTCAAGTTAGGCCAATGTGTGCCTTGGATCCAGTAGTTAGAGTAATGTTGTGTGCCTTGCTCGGGGTTAGTGCGTGACTGATCAGCAGTCTAACCTTGGTTTTTAAATTAAAAGTATAATATCCAATTCTAAATCAGAATCCATTGTTCACTTGATATCATAACCATATTCATCTGATGATCATTATTCTCAGTTTTATCATTGTGACTTGCTGAGCTAGTTAGCTCATTTGTGCGATGTTGTTTATATTCTTTCCAGTTAAAAAGGAACCAATTGGTAAAGAGGATCCCCAGTCCAGCGCGAGAGCTAGGGGTTCAGGTTGAGAAAGCGGAGCTAGTAGGCTTCTTTTGGAATAATTTAAGTTTGTAAAAGTTTGTAATAATGTTTAATACTCAGTTTGAATTTGAAATAGTTGTGATTTGAACGGTTTGTAATATATTAGTGTGTTTGGCTTGTGTGCATACTTTAACCTGTTGCGGTCCGTGGTGGTTGGTAAGTAGGGTCACTGCATATATTATTATTATCTTTATTATTGTTATAAGCAGGTTATAATTAAGGTGTGTGTGTGGACCCCAAACTTCTGACCCGGGTTTGGAGGGCGCCACAATGTCTGTGGAGTTGAACTCTGCAGTTGTCAAATTTCCTCAATCACCTCACAGTAGATGGTTGGGGCTTCCAGCATTGCATAACTTAGTTTGCAGTCTTTGATGAAGTCCATCATCTTGTGATAATCAGAATGGGCTTCGTTCTTTTCAACCAAGGCTACGAAATTATTCTTTTCATAAATAAATCATGTTTGAGACATAATTTTGACTACTGGTGCCATTGTTGTGAGTAGAGGTTGCAGAGAAAAACTTGAGAATTTTGGGAGAGAAGGAGAATAAAAATTACAAGAAAGCGTAAAGTGAAAATTAGAATTCAATGGTCTTTTATACTTTCTTGAATTAAAATGTAAATAAAATGATTAAATGATACTTTCAAGCAAATTACAGCCGTTTAAGAATAAAGACAACTGTAGAAATTCTGAAAACTGCCTTTAATACAAATATATACAATAGTGTATATCTGTATCAACGGTTAAGTAAAAGAATCAACGGCTGTGACTCACTTGAAGTAACTGATGTGACACTTCAACGGATAAGGTAAATAGTTATCCATTGATGATCAACACTATTTTATCCGTTGAGGGATAAAATTACCAGAAATGTATTTGTCTTTCAACGGATAATGATCATCCGTTGATAGAACAATTTTGGCTTTCAACGGATAGGGAATATCCGTTGATAGAATAAGTTTTACTAAAAGCCAACTTTGTTCTTACTGCAAATTAATTTCAAGCTTCAAGACAGATTATATAGAGGACATAAATTTATGAATAATTAAGCATACCTAGCTCACTTACTAATCTTGTGAATGATGATTCATCAAGTGGCTTGGTAAATATGTCTGCAATCTGCTTTTCACTTGGAACAAAATGTAGTTCCACTGTACCTTTCATCACATGTTCCCTAATGAAATGGTACTTGATGTCAATGTGCTTGGTTCTTGAGTGCTGCACTGGATTTTCAGTAATGGCAATGGCACTTGTGTTGTCACAGAATATAGGAATTTTGTCAACAGTCAAACCATAGTCAAATAGTTGATTCCTCATCTATAGTATCTGTGCACAGCAACTACCAGCAGCAATGTACTCAGCTTCAGCTGTTGATGTAGAAACATAATTTTGCTTCTTGCTGAACCATGACACAAGCTTGTTTCCTAGAAATTGACAGGTGCCAGTTGTGCTTTTCCTGTCTATTTTACAGCCTGCATAATCTGCATCTGAGTAGCCAATTAGATCAAAACCAGACTCTCTAGGGTACCAAATTCCTATATTTGGAGTCCCTTTGAGATATCTGAAGATTCTTTTAATAGCCACTAAGTGAGATTCTTTAGGGTCAGCTTGAAATCTAGCACAGAGACATGTAGAAAACATTATATCAGGTCTACTAACAGTTAAATATAAAAGTGAGCCAACCATGCCTCTATAACTTGAAATATCCACAGACTTTTCAGCCTTGTTTAATTCAAGCTTGGTGGCAGTGGCCATGGGAGTTTTTGCAGATGAACAATCCATTAAGTCAAACTTCTTTAAAAGATCATAAATGTATTTAGTTTGACTAATGAAAATTCCACCACTAACTTGTTTAACTTGTAAACCAAGAAAATAAGTTAGCTCTCCCATCATGCTCATTTCATATTTACTTTGCTTTAAATTAGCAAACTTTTTACAAAGCTTATCATCTGTAGATCCAAATATAATATCATCTACATAAATTTGAACAAGTATTTTAAAGCCATTAACATTTCTAAAGAAGAGAGTTTTGTCAACAGTACATCTTGTGAAGTGATTATCTAGAAGGAATTTTGACAAAGTCTCATACCAGGCTCTAGTGCTTGCTTTAGTCTATAGAGTGCTTTCAACAGATAATACACATAGTCTGGAAAGTTTGGATCTTCAAATCCTGGAGGTTGGCTTACATAAACTTCTTCCTCCAATTCCCCATTTAGAAATGCACTCTTGACATCCATTTGATAGACTTTGAAATTGGCATGGGCTGCATAGGCTAGAAAGATTCTGATGGCCTCAAGTCTGGCAACTGGAGCAAATGTTTCATCAAAATCTATTCCTTTTTGTTGAGAATAGCCTTTAGCAACCAATCTGGCTTTATTCCTTATGACAATGCCATTTTCATTCATCTTGTTTCTGAATACCCATTTTGTGTCAATAGAACTCTTGTTCTTTGGCTTGGGTACCAGCTTCCATACTCTGTTCCTCTCAAATTGGTTTAGCTCCTCTTGCATTGCTAAAATCCAATCTGGATCCAATAGAGCTTCTTCCACTCTCTTAGGTTCCTCATGTGATAGAAAGCTACTATACAGACATTCATCTTGAGTAGCCCTTCTAGTTTGCACTTTAGATGTAGCATTACCAATGATCAGTTCAAAAGGGTGATTCTTGGTCCATTTCCTTTGAGGTGGTAGATTAGCTCTAGATGAGGTTGCCTCAGTATTGTCATGATGTGAGATAGAATGTTGATTGGTTGAAACTCCCCCTGAGTTGTTGATCCTTTGAAAGGAATTGGGAGCTCTATCAACTGATGAAGTGAATTGATTATCCGTTGACAGACTGTGATCAACGGATGCTTCATTATGAACTTCAACGGATGATGCACTTTGTCTTTCAACGGATGCTGCATTGCTTCTTTCAACGGAAGCTGAATTATGACTTTCAACGGATGCAGCATTCTGTGCATTATCCAATAAAAGATTCTGAATTCTTCTTGAGATGCCTTCTTCATCATTCTCATCTTCACTATCATCACAATATATCTCAATATTGTCAAATTTGAGTCCTTCATGATGTCCCTCATCTTTTAGTCCATCAATCTTTTTATCATCAAACACAACATGCACAGATTCCATGACAATGTTGGTTCTTAGATTGTAGACCCTATATGATTTTCCAGCAGAATAACCAACAAATATTCCTTCATCAGCCTTTGCATCAAACTTTCCTTTGTGATCAGATTGATTCCTTAACATGTAACATTTGCAACCAAAGACATGCAGAAAGTTTAAAGTTGGTTTTCTTCTCTTGAATAATTGATAGGGAGTCATGCCTTTTGCCTGATTGATTAGAGAAATATTCTGAGTGTAACATGCACAGTTAACAGCCTCAGCCCAAAAGTAAGTTGGGAGTTTTGACTCTTCAAGCATTGTCCTTGCAGCTTCAATTAGTGATCTGTTCTTCCTTTCCACCACACCATTTTGTTGTGGGGTCCTTGGAGCTGAGAACTCATGAATGATCCCATTTTCTTCACAGAACAAATTCATGGTTAAATTTTTGAACTCAGTTCCATTGTCACTCCTAATATTCCTTACTTTGAAATCAGGATGATTGTTGACTTGCTTGATATGATTGATAATGATTTCACTGGCTTCATCCTTTGATCCAAGAAAATAAACCCAAGAAAACTTTGAGAAATCATCTACAATCACTAGGCAATATCTTTTTCTTGAAATTGACAATACATTGACTGGTCCAAAGAGATCCATGTGTAGCAGTTGTAATGGTTCATCAATTGCAGATTCAAGCTTCTTACTGAATGATACTTTCTTTTGCTTTCCTTTCTGACAAGCATCACACAGTCCATCCCTTGTGAATTCAACTAGAGGCATTCCTCTAACTAAGTCCTTTTTGACTAGATCATTCATTATCTTAAAATTCAAATGGGACAGCTTCTTGTGCCATAGCCAACTTTCAACTGCACTTGCTTTGCTGAAAAGACAAGTAATGGATTCTGCATCTGTAGAGTTGAAGTCAGCTAAGTACACATTCCCTTTTCTAACTCCAGTTAGAACCACTTTATTGTCCTTTTTTACTTATGACAATACAGGCTTCAGAATTGAAGGAAACAGTATTCCCTCTGTCACATAGTTGACTGATGCTCAATAAGTTGTGTTTGAGACCATCAACCAATGCAACTTCATCAATGATGACATTTTCTTTTGAAATCAAGCCATATCCCATAGTGAATCCTTTGATGTCATCTCCAAAGGTTATGCTAGGGCCAGCTCTCTCCTTAAACTCTGTGAGCAGGGTGAAATCTCCTGTCATGTGTCTTGAACAGCCACTGTCCAAGTACCATAGATTCCTTCTTTTTCCCTGCACACAACAAAATCAATCAAGTTGATTTTGGTACCCAAGTTTCCTTGGGTCCAGCCTTGTTAGTCTTTTTCTGACTTCATTCCTCCTGCATCTTTTGACTTAGGTAACTTTGGGTCAACCTTGATCTCAGATGTGGTTGGTTGAAGTGTAGGGTTAGTCACAAAATCATTTAACACATTTGATTGAATTTGATAAGGCATAGATTGTGCAAACATGTTATTCCACATAGGCTTATTGTATGACATTTGAGGCATACTAAATGCAGTAAAATAAGGATTATTAATATATGGCATGTTTGCAAAATGTGCATGGGGATTCTGATGAGACATAACAGGCATGGCATGCAGAGGTGACATAGACATGTTAGGCATGCAGGGATTTGAAGGCATGGGAGTATTTTTAACAGATTTACAATTATCAGATAGGTGATTAACACTTTTATAATGCACACAGCTTTTTCTAGGAGCATACCTATCAGGTGTGTAATTATTATGTTTATTAATCCCTACCTTCCCATTTCTTTTAGATTTTCTTTTAGTTTCCTTCTTATCCTCAACCAACTTAAGCCTATTTTTCAGCTGATCTAAAGTCATGTGTCCTATATTCACCTTACTGGCATCTTTGGATGTGTTGGCTCCTTCTTTGA
This sequence comes from Apium graveolens, assembly GCF_009905375.1. Taxonomy (NCBI): domain Eukaryota; kingdom Viridiplantae; phylum Streptophyta; class Magnoliopsida; order Apiales; family Apiaceae; genus Apium; species Apium graveolens. The sequence goes on from NC_133651.1 coordinate 176,575,967, forward strand.
CAAAGTTCTTGAAAGTTGAATCATCCTTCTTATTGAGATTTTTATTTTTAAAATTACTTGCCTGTTTTAATTGATGAGCTTTCAACGGATGCTCCTTTTCTTCCTTCAACGGATAACTTTCATCATCCGTTGATTCCACATCCGTTGACAATCCATCAATTAATTCTAACTCCTTTTTGTTTTTCTTCCAGGCATTCGCACATAATGATTCAATTCCCTGAACCTTGGCAATCTGAACACTAACATCCCTAGATGTTTTCCAGGCCTTGATTACCTCTTGCTCACTTTCTAACTGTTTAGAAAGAATTTCTACTTTCTTAACAACTTCTTCTAGTTCACTCTCAACAGTCAAGCATTTAAGCTTTATCTTTTCAAGCTCAATTACCTGATCCTCTAACACAGCATTCCTATCACTTAAAAACACATTATTCTCTTTGATCCTAGTGTTTTCTTTAGCTAGTGATTTTAGGGAAACACGCAAATGATATAATTCATTGGACATATCATTTATGGCTTCATTGCATTCATGTTTAGAAAGCTGAGAGAGATCAGTAGTAATTACCAGGTTGCTTGATGAACTAGTTTCATTTTCATCAGAATTAGCCATCAGGGCTAGGTTGACATATTCCATATCATCATCTTCATTGACCCTATCTGCTGCCCAATCATCTTGAGTGAGAAAAGCTCTTTCCTTTTGTTTGAGCAAATCAAAATACTTCTTTTTGTAATCAACTTGCTCAATTTTCTTTTTATCAGAGGTTGGCTTCCTACACTCACTTGCAAAGTGTCCACTCATACCACAGTTATAACATTTGAACTTGGATTTGTCCACCATGTTTTTGTTTGGCTTAGTGAATTTTGTATTTTTCCTGAACTTCATCTTTGCAAACCTCCTGGACAGAAAAGCCAGATGTTCATCAATATCATCAGAGTCATCCTGACTGGAATTGTCTTCATCCTCAGCTACTTGCTCTTTACCCTTGCTTGATTCTGATTTGCTTGTGCCAATTTTGAGACTTGGCATTGTCTTTTCCTCATTCCTGGCTTCAACCTTCTCACTGTCAGCTACAAGTACAACTGATCCTCCTTTTCTCTTTCCCTTTTCCAACAGCTCATCTTGCTCTATCTCAAGTTCATATGTCTTCAAAATTCCATATAATCTTTCAAGTGTGAAGTCCTGATAATCTTGAGAATTTCTTAGAGAAACAGTCATAGGCTTCCATTCCTTTGGTAGAGACCTTAGAAATTTTAAATTGGAGTCCTTGACTTTGTACACTCTCACATACAGCTTCAATCCATTCAACAGTTTCTGAAATCTATTGAAGGTATCATTCAATGATTCTCCTTCTAAATAGCTCTGGAAAATTCATATCTAATTACTAGCTTCTACTTGGTTTATATATCACCAAGTTTACAAGTGAAGACAAAACTGTAAAATACAATTAAAAATGCTCTTCACATGTTTCTTCTTTATTTCTCTATCCAATGCAATCTAGGATAATCTGTGAATCTTTGAACACTTCCTTGTTTGCACCAGAATGGAAATGCTGCATTTTCTTGATTCCTCCAAGAGGCTTCCACATTCCAGTTTGTCTCTGTCAACCCATGTGTCTCTGTCAGCTTATGAATTGTCACTATCAACTGCTAATGAACTAAGCATCCGTTGAAGCTTTCATCCGTTGATGCCTTATCCATTGAGGCTTTATCCGTTGAAGCTTTATCCATTGATGCATTATCAGTTGAAGTCTTTATCCGTTGAAGCACTTATCCATTGATGGATATTATCCGTTGAAGCATTAGAGACATCCGTTGAAGCTTTGTTTCTTATCCGTTGAAGGTCTTCAATATCAGTTGATACTTCTTCACTTATACAAAATTACAAGGCATGAAATATTTACAGTTAGCCCTCCTATTTGCATATCCACTAGTAGTCAAAATGACTGATACTTTCCTACAACATCTAAGAATTACAACTTGAATCCAGAGAATGTAATGTGCTACAATACTAAACTTATTGCTAAGTAAAGCTACTCCTTCAACGGATAGCCAAGATGGTCTTATCCGTTGAGGCTACAAATACTAGATTTCTACTTAAGTGTTTTGTTTAACTTATCATCAAACTAATACACATATTCCTAACAACCTTCTGCTACACTATCTTTTTGTTGCTAAAAGAACCTGTTACACTTCATTATATTAACAACATACTTGAACATTGATTCTTTTAAACATACTTAGCAATAAGAGATTATAATTCATGGGCATTCAAAAATAATATATATATGTATATCCATATATTATAAGTGCAAAAAGTAATATTTATGTATTAGAAATAGTAATCGATTCAGTTCGGTATTTATCGGTTCGGTTGGAACGCATAACTGGAATGGCTCCATTTAAATCGGTTTTGTTCTTTGTTTTCCGATTTCGGATCGATTTTATTATGTTCAGTTTTCTCCGGTTTTCTCCAGTTTCATTATTGAATACTGATTTCGGATTTAATTCGGTTTTTTGCTAAGCCCTATTTTTACCACATACTTTTGCTGCCTTTTTTTCCTACTCAAAATATTGAATCACATTCGGACAAAATCTACTTTACATGAATTTTTTCATTTTTGATTTACACTAGTAATGTAATATCTCGGGTTTTCAAATTAGTGTTAGTCTATAAATATTGTGATTGACTTTAAATGAATGTTGTTCTGACAATGTGAATAGTTGGTATGTGCTTGTCATGCGAAATAATATGGATTAACTGATATTGCACCCTCACTTTCTTTCTGTAATTCCAAGCATAGAATTCTCTTATAGAGGGTAGATTATAATGACCCAAACTTTTCAAAATTTATTTATTATTATAAAAATAATTTTCCCTAAAAAGAAAGGAATAAAATTTAATATTTTATTCTAGCTTGTATAGTTTTCAAAATGTTATTCCGGGTTATTGTGTTATTGATGTGTAAATTTCTTTCTAAACTAAATTTCATATATTGTTTCAAAAATCTAGAATTATTGAATATGTGAGTATAATGATTATGTGATTAAGTGGTATGTATGGATTGATCGTATAATTAGTTGGGTTAATTTATGAATATTATGTAAGTATATGTGAATTTTTCTGTAAAGTTATTTGTTGAATGATTTTCCGTAATTGCGGTTTATACCTGCCAAAATGGTGAATTTTGATTATTAATATTCTCAGAATAAGTCATATATTATTTAGATATTTTACAAGTGAAATATTGATTGTTACATGATTTTATAAATGATTTTTGGAATTATTTGATAATTTTTCTAATTAATTATTAATTATTTTTTATTAATCGGAATCCCGCAAATTTAACGGTGTGGGGAATCTACAAACTGAAATATTTCTGAAAAATGATTTCTAGACTAATTTGGTAATTCCGAGCGCTTTTCGTGTTTGGACTTTTTCAATCTGGAGTACGGTTTTATCTGCAAAGATTCCGGGTTGGTTTTACGGGTATCAAAATATTATTTTATCGTCTCGATATACGTGCAATCTGGATAGTATCGTTATCCAGAATATTTTGATTAAAGTATTAGTTTTTATTAAAGTACGTGCAACTCGGGGCTTGGAACCCCAAATCTTTATTTAAAAGCCTGATTTTGATGTTTATCCTAAAACGGGGACCGTTTGAATCGGTTTTTATTTATTTTTAGCTATTAAGTATTGGAGTTTTATATCCGACATTATCCAACATGGTCATAATTTCTCGTAAATATAAATAGCCTTCACTGTACCCTATTTCATACAAATAAACATAATCATACAGTAAAATTTCGTAATTATCCAGAGAAACGAGCGATGTTCTTCGTAATCAAATGAGGATTTGAAGATGTTATTGGAATTCGATGGAGGCGTATGAATAGTCAAATCGATGCTCTCGACGAGACAGCCGTATCCGTATCAGAATCATCGTATAAGGTCGTATATTTATCGATTTTGTATTTTTATTTATTTTTTATTTAAAATTAAATTCGATTTTTGATTTAGAGTGATTGTTTGATTGTTTTATTGATTGATTATCATTCCTGAGATCTTAAGGATTGATTTAGTATATAAACTTGTTGATATTGGTTTAGTTTTGAGTGAAATCGAATTCTCGAGTTTATATAAAGTTTCAATTCGATTTTCTAGTTTGATTTTGAGTTCTTGATTGTTCTTGATGCTAGGAACATATTATAGATAATCTAAGCTTCATTTTGGGATTAAGTTCGTTGATTTCGGTTGAAGATTCATTGAAATCGGAGTTGTGGCCGGAAGTGAGTTCGAGGTCACCGATTTTCATGGCTTTTTGGCCGGAAATCGCGAACCACGATTCATCTATAGTGAGGGTGTCCAGACCTGAGTTGAAAGGCATATGTCATAGCCTATTTGTTTATTCGAGGATTTAACTCAACTCAAATAAGAGTGTAACAAGTAAATAATGGTTCTATCGTTAAAGAGATCTCTCAAAGTAACATCTGTCAAAGGATTAAGAAACATTGTTCATCTACAAACTTGAGGAATTAATTCACTGGAAGAAGTTCAAGAAATTGATCAAGCCTCAGTGATATAAATCAAGATTGTGGATTTAATTAAGTGTCAGAGATCTTGTCAGGGTATCAGATAATTACAGGGTTTTAATCTGAAGAAAATCAAGTTATCAAACTCAAGACATGAAGAAACGTCACGGAAGTTAGTCACTCATGAACCAGATAGTACATCGAGTGTCAACATTGAAGTGGTGGAATTGATTCATAATTTTCAGAAGATTTTCAGAAGAATGGTTGATGTTCAAGAGTAGTATTAATTCTCTATTAATTAATTAACTCATATAATTTAATTAAGAAAATAAATTATATCTGCAAAGATTAATTTATTGATTAATTGAATTAATTGATTAATTAATTCTAAATTAATATTATGAATTTTCAGAATTGATTTTGAATTTATATTCAATATTAATTCAGCAAGACAATCATTTGAACTGGTATGTCAATCAATTGTCATACCGAAAGTCTTGCCAGTTCATTCAATAGTCATGCCGATTATCTTACCAGTATAATCAATTGTCATGCCGATTGTCTTGCTAGATCAACGGATTGTCTCACCGATTGTCTTGCCAATTCACATATTGTCTTTCCAATTCACATATTGTCTTGCCAGCTCAATTCAGTCCTATTGAGTGAATTATAAGTGTCAACAGCAGAAGATCATAAAGATTATCATTCAATACATTTCAACCAACTCAAGAACAAAAGAAGCAGCAGCAGCAAAAGATTTAATCTCTCAACTGCATTTCAAGTTCATTAATTTCTAGTCATTTAAGTTAAATCCAAACCACTAAAAATCATTCTCTTGTTCTTGTGTAACTATCTAGCGGATCAAAATTTCTAGAACTTAATCTCAAATTGCTTCTAGCATTTGATCTTTTTATTGCAAAAATAGAAAAAGTTTATGTCGAATTTATTCTAGATTTGTGATAATTTATTTGAGATTAATCCCTTGTAAACGATACCGTTGTTGTAACACCTTTCAAGTTTAATAATAGTTTTATTTAATTTGAAGTTTGTTTCACTTTTTTATTCCGCATTTAATTCGATTAAACGGTATAGTTTGCATTCAACCCCCCTTCTATAAACATATTGGGCCTAACAATGAGTAGCTGTGTTAGTTTGCAATAGATTGATATCAAAAGAACGAGAAAAGGTTGATCTTTTGGGGGCTGTTGAGTAGTGGCCGGAAAACGGCGAGTTCGCCGGTTTCTCTGTTCAAACCCAGATTCTGGTGAAGCTCTATCGGACCCAGTAGGGTTTTTGATAACCCGATTACGACCCGCCACCTGACCCGCTTTCAATCTGAAAAATCCCAAACCCCCAAATCAAATTCTGTTCGTGCAGAACAATTTTAAAAAAATCAATTCAAAATTCTTTATTTTAATTCCAAAAATCATTTTAATTCCAAAATTTAATTTGGTTAACTATTTTAATAATTAACTGAATTGTTATAAATTCCAAAAATTATTTTCTTTTATTATTTTCAAAAATTCAAATTTGTTTAATTATTTATATTTTATTTTATTTATTTATTAATTTAATCAATTAATTTTATCTGTAAATAGTTAAATAAAATGTAATTATTTATAACTAAGCCAAATAATGATTTAAAATTTATTAATTATTTTAAGCTTTTAAAAAAATTATATAAAGGTATCTAAAATTCAATTAATATTATTATTAATTGAATTATTCTTGTTAGAATTATGTTGTGAACTTGATGATAAGTTGAACAAAACACCTTAGTAGATTTAACTTAGTGTTCTTGTAGCTCTCAACGGATGTTCTAATATAGTCCCGACGGATGAACTTTATAGTCCCGACGGATGATAATTTAACATCCATCGAGAGTGTAGCTTATGTAACAATAAGTATTGTAGCACATTTCTGCAAACAACAATGTACTAGATAATATTGTAGGATTCTTTAAGTCATGTTGACTACTAGATTCATATGCAGAATATGTTGGCTAATTATAAATATAAGATGTCTTGTAATTCTGCATAAGTGAAATAGATACAAGTGACAGAAAGACTACTGACGGATGATCTACAAAGGCTCCCGACAGATAATCAACAAGGCTCCCGACGGATGATCAATATAGTTCCAACGGATGATAATATTTAAAATAGCAGTTGACAGTGACAACACAGTCATATACGTCGGATGTTTGCAAATGGAATGTGACAACCTAATTGCAGGATTTAGAGAACAAAGAAGCATTACCATTTCCATGCAATTATGAAGACATTCAAAGATGCTGGATAGAGTAATGTAGTAGCATGAAGTTAGACTAGATTTAGTTTATCTCATTGTCTTGTCTTACTATCATGTAAATTGGTGATATATAAACCAAGTGTAGCAAGTAGAACAACTAACTGAGTCAGCATAATGTAACGCCCTCCAGACCCGGGGTATAAGTCTGGGGGTTACGAGCTAATTACCAAACCTGTACAAGCTTATTGATAAATAATAAAGAAATGAAACTAAACCCCTTAACAACTACCTGGACCTTTTTAGGTTGAAGTATGAAAACAAGAACCACTAACTACTTTTATTACAAACCAATATTCAAAATCTCACAAACTTTCTTTATTACAAACCATTGTCTAACTCATTTTAAACTAAGTTCGGCTTTTATTCAAACACACATACTATCTATCAACACTCCACCTGCTCGGGCAACTCAAAGCTTTCTTCCTGGATTGGGATCAACACCTTGGGTATAAGAGGATCCCGAGGCTTGACCCGCTTCTTTACCACTCGTGTTCTAACGGGTTTCATATTCCTTCTTAACTGAAACAATAAGGTGAATAACAACAAAAAGGGGTGAGCCAAAATTGCTCAACAAGTCTACAAAATATACACAATGTTAAAGCAATATAACTGAATCCGTATCCCAGGTTTATCTGCAAAGATATAACCTTATAAGAATAAAAAAAGACCATTGCTTGCGAATACAAACGAACTACACTGGACTCAAGTTCGCAGCTATACCCAGCTGATCAGCCAGGATACAGTGCAGATCTATATCTCACTATATAGATCCCTTCGGGCACCCAGGCACTACGGCCCATCTCAAGGATCCGGTTATGTTCCGGTCCTTAGGATTAAGTAACCTTAATCCCCAAAAGTAATGTTATCCAGTCCTTGGAATAGCAACCGGAACAATCGGTATACTTTGATATATTCTAATCACCAGAATATATTAATAATTGTGAGTAATAATTGGAATATGAATAATAAATTCAAATGAAAAGAATAATTCAAGAATCGAACTGAGATATGAATAAAGGAGTTAAAGTAATGCAAATGTAATAAGAATTTGAAGAGAATATCACTATTCTGGAAAATAGAATAGAGGAGAAACTTGCCTTCTGTGCGACTTACTGCAATTAAATCACTTCCGTCTATCCCCTACTTGACCTGCCTTGCTGGCTTAGTTTCTGTTAGCAAAATAGACTGGTTAATTCATTTTGTACTTCGGTTGCACCTTAAATCGACTTCATTTTATTCCTACTATTTACCCATACGTTTATAACCAACTCGAATATTACATATAAGCAAGTAAGACTTGATTAACCACATAATACACATAAGCACATAAGCGCATAATCGTTTTTATAGTTAAAATAATTTTTAGAATCGAAATCGATTCGCTGATTGCTCCGTTGATCACCTTCTCCTTCATTTCCCATTTTTTCGGAATTTTTCAAACTCGTCTCGGCACGTATTTCGACTGATAATCAAGCAATCAATAAGGTCAACTAATTTCGAGAAGAAATTAGGTCTTCATATTATTTTTAGTGAAAAGAATTCATTTTTCTGAGTCAACAGGCTTTCGTTTCGCTCAAATCGGACTAACGGTTGAATTATTATCAATTAAACACTGATAATTCATCTTATTATTCAATATAAATAATTATTACTAATTTTTAAATCCCAAAATAATTTTTGAATAATTATTTAAGAAAAATCAAAGTCAAAAATATTTTTTTATAATTTTTGGAGTTAAAATGAAAAAGTTATGATTTATTGAAAATTATGTGATTAATTATCGAAATAATTAATCACTTTTTAAATATTTAGTAAATAGATAACTAATAAATAATTAATAGATAATTATTTACTAATTTAAAATAATTAATCTCTAATTATTAGGATTATTCCCAATTTATTGCAAATATTTACAACTCATCGTTATTTATTTGATTAGATCGATTATTTACAAATAATCAATCGATTTAATTAACTGATACGCTATTTATCGAATAACTACGAATTATTCGAATTATAAACCAACTCAACGATTAATCACTCGTATAAATACGAGCTACACACTATTCTCGAATACTACCGAATTAATATATTATTATCAGAATTTAAACGATTCGTTAATCAATTAATTATCGGTATTTAATTATACGATACGAACAATTACTGCAATATTATTCGAATAACTAACGCTCGAATAATAATTCTCATTATCGAATCACTGCTTGCATAGATACGAGTTACTCGTATTATTTAATCTTTAATTAATTACCTAATTACTAATTAATTACCTAATTACTAATTAATTACCTAATTATTAATTAATTAGATAACTAATAAATAATTAGATAAATAATTAAATAATTAAATTCGTATTTATAAATTAATAAAATAATTCAGAAATTAATAATATTATTTTTCAGAATTTAAATCTAATTTTTAGCTAATTATTAAAATTATTAAAACTAATTTCTAATTTTCAGAAAATAAATAAATAAATAAAAATCCAGAAACAGAAAATAGCAGTCAGGGTTTGGGTTTTTAGGATCAAACCCGGGTCGATTTCCGGGTTGGAACCCGGTCGAACCCGGGTCGCTCAAGAACACCGCCCCGACTGCCCAGAAACCGGCGTCGGCGGCGTTTCCCGGCGAGTAAAAATGCGGCCTAAACGTTACGATTCGGTCTCATTTCTTAGTGATTTCAGTCAGCCACAACATCGAATCAATATCCCTGTCTTCTCGTTCTTCGTCCTCGACGAACACGACGCCGACGAACTAAGAACAGCGACGGCGATGCCGCGGTTCCGGTGAGCTCAAAATCAAAGCCAAAAATTACGAAACCGACATGAATCGATAGGAAACTCGACGATCTAATCGTTTCCAGTAACAACAACATCAAACAACTACTAGAAATTCAAACCCGAATTAAAATTTAAAACCCGAAAATATGAAATCAACATCGGCTAGTCAAACAACAAAATCAACTACAGAATCGAATAGAGAATTCAATAAGCTTCAAACGGTTACTTACTTGCTCGATTTGGTGAACATAAACGCCTTCAAAATCAACTGTGATTCCAAGAACTCCAAAACCTAATTCTGGAAATTTGGGGATTTTTCTGAATTTTCTAATTATTTTCTGATTTTTAATGAAAATTAACTGAAAAATTAATAGTAAATCAGGTATTTATAATTATGAAAATAATACCCCTAAATAAAATTAAGGGTCTAATTACACTCCTAATAAAAATATTTGGCCCCAATTTTTATAATTTTTGGGTATTAATATTGAATTTTTAAATATCCAATAAATACAAAATTAATGCTAAAAATTCCCAAAAATTGTGATTATTACAAAAATGCAAAGAAAAATGATATATGATAATTTCATGATCATATTAAAATAAAAATGTGATTTTTGTGGGGTTTTTGGTACCCGAAGGGGCCCGAAAAAGCCGTTTTTCGCGAAAAAGGTCAATTTGTAAAACGTCTAGCGGTTTAAAATAACGAGATGGTATAGGGCATTTTTGGCAAAATAGGGCCAATGATTTTGTTTGAAATACGGGCTTTTATAACATGGTTTTGAGCTGTACGGGTTTTGATATAAGATATCTAACTTACAATAAAATACTCAATAAATGTCCAAAACACGTTTGGATCAAAACAGATAACACGTAACGCATAGCAGTTAAGGTTTAATGACTCAACATATTTAATCACATATAAATGACATATTAATACACATATTTTATTATAAATATGATATCATACAACGTAAATTTCCCGGTCGTTACATTCTCCCTCCCTTAATAGGATTCCGTCCTCAGAATCTTCTACGAAAACAAATGAGGGTATTTCTCTAACATCTCACTTTCAAGCTCCCAGGTTGATTCTTCAACCACTGGGTTTCTCCACAATACTCGCACTAAATACACAGACTTATTTCTCAACACTTTCTCTCGCCGATCTAAAATTCTTATCGGCTGCTCTATAAAAGACAAATCTGGCTGGATATCTATCGGTTCATACTCTATTACATGCCTAGAATCAGGATTATATCGCTTAAGCATTGACACGTGAAACACATTGTGAATATATTGCATATGAGGTGGTAACGCTAATTCGTATGCAAGCTTTCCTACTTTCTTCAAAATTTCAAATGGTCCGACGTATCGTGGTTACAATTTACCCTATTGCCAAATCTATTCAATCCTTTCCATGGAGATATTTTGAGTAGCACGTGTTCTCCTTCCTGATAGTCCATATCCTTCCTTGCTTGGTCTGCATATTTGCGTTGCCTATTTTGCGCTGCATCGAGTCGTTTCCAAATAAGTTCAATCTTTTCTTTCGTCTGCTGAATTAATTCTGGTCCCAAAATTTTACGTTCTCCAACTTCATCCCAATGTACTGGTGATCTGCATTTTCTCCCATATAGTGCTTCATACGGTGGCATTCCAATGCTGGCGTGATAGCTGTTATTATAAGAAAATTCCACTAGGGGTAGATGCTCCTCCCAACTGCCTTCAAAATCGATCGCACAAACTCGTAGCATGTCTTCAATCATTTGAATAGTTCTTTCACTTTGCCCGTCGGTTTGCGGATGATAAGCGGTACTCATGTTTAATTTTGTTCCAAGGCATTCTTGAAATTGTCTCCAAAATCTTGAGTTGAAACGAGGATCTCGATCTGATATAATAGATATTGGAACTCCATGTCGCATCACAATTTCCTTGAGATACATGTGCACTAATTTGTCGAGCGAAAATCTTTCATTAATTGGTAGAAAATGTGCCGACTTCGTAAGTCTGTCAAAGATTACCCATATCGCATCATGATTTGCCCTAGTCCTCGGTAGTCCTACCACAAAATCCATCGCTAGATGTTTCCATTTCCATTCGGGAATGTCTAACGGTTGCAATAACCCGCTCGGACGTTGATGTTTCGCTTTAACTCGCTGGCATGTGTAGCATTTACTCACCCATTCTGCTATTTCCTTTTTCATATTCGGCCACCAAAAGTTTTCCTTCAAATCGCGATACATTTTTGTGCTTCCTGGATGAATGGAATACTTCGAATTGTGCGCATCCCGCATTATTTCTTCTTTTAATTCTGCCACATTAGGGATCCAGACTCTCGATGCAAAGCGTAAAATTCCTTCATTATCTTTCTGAGTTGTGATCTCTTCTCCCGTTAAGTCGTCATCTTGACTCATTACTTCATCTTGACAACGGCGAATCTTTTCTAACAACTCCGGTTGGAAAGTCATAGCGTAGATAGTTCCTGCAGATTCATTGGGAATACGAATCTCGATTTCCAATTTGTCGAATTCCTTGGCCAATTCTTCGCATGAAGTTAACCGATTCAATCTTTCTTTTCTGCTTAGCGCATCCGCTACAACATTTGCTTTTCCTGGATGATAACTGATTGTAACATCGTAATCTTTAATCAATTCCAGCCATCGACGTTGTCGCATGTTCAGTTCTTTTTGCGTAAAGATATACTTCAGACTTTTATGATCCGTGTAGATTTTGCATTTTTCACCGTAGAGATAATGTCTCCAAAGCTTCAATGCAAATACGATCGCTGCCAATTCCAGATCATGCGTAGGATATTTCTGCTCATGGGGTTTAAATTGTCTCGAAGCATATGCAATGACATTACCGTGTTGCATCAATACACATCCTAGCCCGCGATACGAAGCGTCACTGTAAATGATGAAATTTCCTTGCTCGTCTGGCAGTACAAGTACTGGTGCGGTCACCAACCGATTCTTTAACTCTTGAAAACTTTCTTCACACTTATCATTCCATTCAAACTTTTCACTTTTTCGGGTTAACTTGGTCAGCGGCGTTGCTATCTTTGCAAAATCTTTGACAAATCTTCGATAATACCCTGCCAATCCCAAGAAACTTCGAACTTCTGTCGGCGTCTTTGGTCTTTCCCAATTCAACACAGCTTCAATCTTTGCTGGATCAACTTGGATGCCTTCTCTACCGATGATATGCCCTAGAAATTGTACTTCCCTTAACCATAATTCACATTTTGAGAATTTTACGTATAATTGCTCTTTTCTCAGAATTTCCAAAACTATCCTCAAGTGTTCTGCATGCTCTTCTTCTATCTTGGAGTAAATCAAGATGTCATCAATGAATACAATTACGAACTTGTCCAAATATTTCTTGAATATCCTGTTCATCAAATCCATGAATGCAGCTGGCGCGTTTGTTAAACCGAATGCCATTACAAGAAACTCGTAATGCCCATATCTCGTACGAAACGCAGTCTTTGGAATATCTTCAGCTTTAATCTTCAATTGATGATAACCTGAGCGTAAATCTATCTTCGAAAACCATGCAGCTCCTTTTAGCTGGTCGAACAAATCGTCGATTCTCGGTAAAGGATACTTGTTCTTGATAGTGAGCTTATTCAATTCCCTATAGTCGATGCACAATCGCATGCTGCCATCCTTCTTCTTCACAAATAACACTGGTGCACCCCATGGGGATACACTAGGTCGTATAATGCCTCGGTCTAGGAGATCTTGCAGTTGCGTTGACAATTCTTTCATTTCGACTGGAGCCATTCGATACGGAGCTTTCGAAACTGGTTCTGTACCTGGTGCTAGATCAATCGTGAACTCAATTTCTCGATCTGGTGGTAACCCTGGAAGCTCGTCTGGAAAGACGTCCGGAAATTCACATACAACTGGAATGTCTTCTATTCTAGGACTTCCTTTTTCAGTATCTAACACGTAAGCTATGTACGCCTCACACCCTTGTCGAAGCAATCGTTTGGTCTGCACTACAGTGAGAAATCTATTCTGCTGCTTTTCGCCCTTGAATATTACCGTTACATTTTTCGTAGTTCGCAATTCAACTTTCTTATTCGCGCAATCTATCTGAGCCTTATGACATGCTAACCAATCCATTCCCAAAATGATATCGAATTCTCCTAGCTTAAAAGGAATTAAATCTACAGAAAAATGATGTCCGGCTACTTTTACATCACACGCAAGACATACTTGATCTACCGGAACTTGGTCATCATTCGCTAATTTTATAATTAACATCTCGCCCAACCATTCAATTTCATAATGTAACTTATCAAGAAATTCTTCAGAAATAAATGAACGGGTAGCTCCAGAATCAATTAATACTTTTGAATCTACGGAGTTCACCAAAAGCGTACCTGCAATCACACTTGGATTCTATACTGCTTCTTTCATGGTCATGTTAAAAGTCCTTGCTCTGGGTTGATTTGGCGGCGGTGGCGGAGGTAATGCCAATACTTTCGGAATACTGGCTGCCATTGCTGGTCCTTTACAATTCCTAGCGATATGCCCTCTCCTTCTGCATTGATAGCAAGTGATTTCTGCTATTTTTCCTGTCGGACATTCGTTAGAGTAGTGCCCTTTCTGCTTGCATTTGAAACATGTCACCTCTGCTTTAATACATATGCCGGTATGCTTGCGTCCACAAGTTTTGCAATACGGCACTGAAACCTTAACAATTCCCTGCTGGTTGGAGACTTGGAAATGATTACCTGCTTTTTGTGTACCCTGTCCTATCCTTTTGAAATTCAGATTTGCCCGGGCTTGAAATCCCGGCTTTCTGTTGAAACGGTCTTGGAAACTTCCCTGTCCTCTGTCTCATTCAGACCTTTCACTTTCCCCTTCGATGATCAAAGCTTTCTGGACTACAGTAGTATATGTTGCTAATTCAAAAACTGCAACTTGTCCGCGTATCCATGGTCGTAATCCCT